>NC_028640.1:49207019-49259193 GCF_001406875.1 Solanum pennellii | reverse complement strand
TATATATATATATATATATATCATTGGATAGTCTCTAGAGACAAAGAAATAATACAATATCAGTTTCACTCTCACAATTAATAAACCTAATGCTTGATTTAGACTATTCAATTCTATAATCACTCATAAATACCAACTTGAACATCAAATAAACATTATATTCTGACTTTGCCGACAACATTTTTGTGCTTATTGTTCCACGAATATCCAATTGATTTTAAATGATAGGATATGTCACTTCAATGAATTTGCAAAAGCATTGCAAGAAACATTTGTAAGGATAATTTAATTTAAATAAATTAATAGCTATGTAGGACTTTAGCAGATGCAAATGTAATTTTTTAAAAAAGATAATTACTTTTTATAGATATTTTTAAAATTTACCATCAAAATATTGACAAGAACGAGTGAACCGTGGTTGTGTCATAAAAAGACCATTAATGTTGAGGTAGTGAAGACATTCCTACTGAAGTGTCTCCATTAAAGGGCGTGAATCACATTTTTTAAACAACAAATGAATATTAGTCATCTTAGTTGTCTTCTAATTGAACCTCATTAATAATATCATATAATATTATTTTACTATAATATGTTAATAGACGGGAGCTCTTAATTTAAAACTCTGAGTATTAGCCTTTAGCTACCTAGAAACATTTCCTACCAAGAATTGTTTCATATCAAGAGTTTGAACCTACAACCTCTTGTTTAGAAAGGAGCAACCCCATCCATTTCCTACATTCTTTGATGTTAATATTTGCTCTTAGTTGTTATATAAATCTAACATATCCTATCCCAATTCATTTTCTGTGCAAATCTATTAAGTTGAGTCACCATTAGTTATGGAGTTATAATTAACATTTAGTCTCTTCATCTACCAAATATGAATATGGAAATAGAATACATAATGTAATTTATGATATTTTTGTATCTAGACCAAATTTCCATAATATTCAATTCAGTGTATATTAAAATGAAGGTAATAATTATGCATAATTGTACGCTACACATAAGTGAATGTCATATAATCTTTCATATTCCAACTCTTATTTGATTGTCCTTTAAGTTTCGACTGTTACAATAGCATTTATACGTATCTTTTAGTTTATAAATTATATAAGTAAGACATAGAAGTGTCAAATAATTTGATTCTTTTAAAGTTTGTCCACAACAATTAATAAACTGTGATTTCACAGTATTTCTAATACATTTCACTTGAGAGTTGTGTGTGTATAGATCCTTCTTATATTGGTTTTAAAAAGTTTTGTGTCTTGTTTTGCAGAAAGATGTTCATATAGAAAGTGAAGAAGACAACTGAAACAAGTATAGGAACAGACATACGGAAAAAATTGATGGACTTTAGGTGGTGAACGTAGACGAGCAGTGCATGCATTGGAGGAAAATAAAGGAAGTTCACCAAATGTGGAACCATGATTGTCATCGACAGTACGTTGATTTATCAATGGACCGTACTGGTGAATCGTCGTTAGATTAAGAGACGGTTCTAGTACCTGATAGTATTAGATTCTATGTATGGAGCTTTAGAGGAGCATCGATGGACCGTAGATGGAATAGCAAAACGTGTTGGTGGTCCATCGTTTGATTCATAGAGGGTATAATCCGAAGAGCAAAATATTTTCTAAGTCCTGATTCACGGAATCAAACCACGAACCGTCGATTGCATCCGCGTACATGAACAAAACATTTCTTATTTGAATTCCTTTTTCATAAAGACTTTGTTTTCTATAAATAGGGCATTAAAACCTCTTTTGGGGGGTTAGCTACTACTACTTTTGTTCTAGTTTATGTATTGGATATTATTTTTTGCAACTTAAGCAATTAATTATTGCCGAATTTGGTTTTTTGAAGCGTTTGGTTTGAAATTCAAGAGATATTTCTGGGTTTATTCTTCTTGCTAAGTAAGTTCATGATTTTTTCATCAAAAAATATGAATTCTAATTTTGATACATAGGTAACTAAATCCAAAACTAGGGTTGTGGGAACCATGGGTAATTAAAAAGGATGACTAATGGCTAAGCAATTCTTGAATAGTGTTTTTGCATGCATTGATAATTCTTTCGTTTAGAAGATTTTTTACTAGTGGCCAACGTTAGAACTCATCTTGTTGCTCCTTGCCGGACCAAGGAGGTAGTTAATAGGAAATGAATTATCAACATAGATTTAGTGTGATACTAAGGCTAGTGTCAATTAGTGCGAACCAATATCTATGTCATACAACAATTATGATGTCTAATATGTGGTAAGGATAAGGGGGAGTAAATTATACACACATAGCTGGACCACGGTGCGGGTGAAATTCTCTAGATGCCGGACAAAGGATTTAGATATACCTAACTTATCACTTTACATATAATACACTAAAAAGGATTGTTATTGCTAGGAACTACTTTATGAACCTATGGGGAACACATACACCCTAGTTACTTTCTTATCTTGATAACAACTAAAGTTTAATTTTGTTCACATCATAACCATACTATTTAAGGAAATTGTTTTGCAACCCCCCCCCCCCTTTATTTAATTGTATCGGGAATACCTTGACTAAACATAGATAATCGTAGTTTAAGGTTAAGTCTAATTTATTTTTCTCTTGGGATCGACCCCGACATAGTAGTTGGGTTCTTTACTTGATACCGACCGCTTATGCTTCTTAAGGAAGGTGTAATGTGAGTGCATCAAATTTTTGCACCGCTGCCGGGGAAATTTGGCTTTTAGATTAATTTTAACCATATTATTGAACTTTAGTTTACTATTTCCTAATTTTACTTTTTCTTTGTTTTTTTATCTCTCTCAAAGTGAAGCTCTAGTGTATGTCAAGTACATAGAGTCGAGGAGAGCTACTCATAGCTTGCGATCCCGAACTGAATCAAACTTTGAGGAGAATGGAGAATCAAGGGGTCCCAGGTAAACCAAAAAGAGGGAATTTAGGTGATGGAGCGCGCTTTCTGCCTACAATGCTAGATGGTGAAAACAGCAATGCACCCTTTGAGAATATATTAGCAGACTCCATGAGAGTGAAACTTCCAGACACCACACGACCTAAAGACTATTATAGAGGATACATAAATATTGCAGACTCTGATGGACCTCTTTTCCTAACCCCACTGCCGCCGGGGCCCACATTCATGGTGACGAGTAGCGTGATACAGATGCTCATCGCGAGGGTTTATTTTCGAGACTTACATCGAAATATCCATATGCTCATATAGCCAAGCTAAGGGTTGTTTGCAAAATTTGTGTGGGTAGACCAAATTAGTATATGAATGCAATCGAGTTATGAGTGTTCCATATATCAAAGATAGGAAAGCCATCTATATGGTTCATCGATGTTCCCCATAACTTTATCCTTACCTGGGGTCAATTGATGGATGTGTTATTAGAGATATACTATAAAGTGTCCAAGAATCTCAACCATAAGGATAAGATGAAAATCATTGTGGCATTACCTGGAGAGTCAGTGAGTAGCTCTTGCAACAGATTCACTGCATTCGTGAGGGGTGTCCTGAATCATTGCATTAATGATGTTTCATTAAAGGAGTATTTCTATAGAGGTCAAGATGAAAACAATAAAGGGTGCTTGATACTTCATCCTATGGGAAATGCACATATGTTGAGATTGTGGAGAAGTTGGAGAAGATTTCTTGCAAAAACAAAGCTTGGAGCACTACAAAATTGGACATTGGGAAAAAGACCTTCGTTGTTCAGGCTACAAACAATCCAGCCGAGATAAGATTTGTAAACAGATGGGGCAGATGAGAAGTGATTTGGGGTTGGTCTTGAAGTATGTGAGCGGAGGCGTAGAGAAGGTGAATATGGTGAACTATCTGAGTAAACCCCCAGTATCGGCAGAACAATATTACTATGAAAAGAATGCATGTGCAGTTAATTCTCAAACGAGGGGTTTCCGACCAAATTCCCAAGGTTCCGGTCCGAATAATTAGCGCCAAGGTCAAGAAAACAAGGGTCAGAACAATGTTAATGACAACTAAGAGGATCATATGTCCGAGATGGGAACTACAACCGCGACAACAACTATGGTAACAGGCACCATTGGGTTGGGCCATATGTTTCCCTTAAAAATTGGGAAACTGGCCCTTCGGAAGGTGGAGGTAGTGTTGCGGCGATTGAGAATTTGATGAAGAAGATGATGAGGAGGTTTGAGGCAACTGATGAGAATGTCAAAGAGATGAGAAGCGACCAATCAGTCATAAGAAAAAAGGTGGATGCGCATGCGGTCTTGTTAAAGCTTCTTGAGTTACAAATGACTTAGTTGTCTGCTATAGTGAACCCACGCCAACCTAGCACTCTTTTAAGAAACAATATCCATAACCCAAAGAATGATGTTCATTGCATAGAAATTAGTAGTAGAGGAGGTAAGCAGACCATTGATCCACCTATGCCATCTATAGTAGATGGTGATATGAGAAACGAAAAAGATGTAGCAAAAGCTAGTAGAGAGTTGGGTGATCCAACAATGAAAGAATAAGAGTTATATCAAAAAGTGGTCCCCATCCCTAGACCTCCAACACCATTTCTATAGATATTAGTGAAGAAAACGGAAGTTGGTAAATATCACCGATTTATCACTATGTTGAAGCATCTTTCCATCAATGTTCCATTGATTGAAAATTTGGATCAAATGCCCAGATATTCTAATTTTATGAAGGATATGGTAAAAAAGAAAAGGTTAGTGAGTTTTGAATATGATGACATAATGCAATATTGTAGTACTATTGCTATAATGACTCTTGTGCAGAAGAAGGAGGATTCGGGTGCCTTCACCATTCCATGTACTATAGGGTTGCTACACTTTGCGAATGCGCTGTATGATCTTGGTGCTAGCATAAATCTCATGACACTATATAATTATAACAATTTACGCTTGGGAAAATTAAAACCTACTACGATGTGGTTATTGATGGCCGATCAAACTATGAAGAGGCCCATAGGTATGCTCCATGATGTATTTGTGAAAGTGGAGTCATTCATCATTACGGTCAACTTTGTGATTCTTGACTGTGAGGTTAATTTTGAGGTCCCCATTATTCTAGGGTAACCATTCCTTGACTCTAAACGTGCACTAGCCTATATGGGAAAACAATAGATGAAATTTAGGTTGAACAATGAAGAAGCAACTTTCAATAATCGTCTGTCTATGAAGCAGAATGGTAAGCTCCGGATGGTATCTTCTATATCAAACAAAGGAGAGAGTGTATCCAAATTTCAAATTGAATAGCGACTAGGTGTTGAGGCACCAACAACTGTCATTATGAATTTCGAAAGCGATGGTATTGAAGAGTATGATTCTTTAGTGGCCGCACTTGAAAGAAACAAATATCAGATAAAGACGAAGAAGTTGGAGTTGGACATGAAGCACTGCGAGTCTCCACATGCGATACCATACATTGTGGAGGCCCCGGAAATAGAGCTTAAGGCTCTACAACCTCATTTGAGGTATGTGTTTTTTGGGTAGAGAGGAAACTTTGCTAGTGATTGTTTATAGCTGATTTAAATGGGCAGCAAGTAAAGTGCTTATTGGAAGTGTTGAAGAGGTTCAAGTAAGCCATTGGATGGACTATTACGGATATTATCGGGATCCCTCCCGGTATTTGTTCCCACAAAATCAAACTCTTGCCACATCACAAACTAAGTATTGAACACAACAAAAGGTTGAACCCAACTATGCAAAAAGTAGTGAAAAAGGAGATCATCAAGTGGTTGGATGTTAGGATTATTTATCTTACTGCGGACAATAGTGAAGTGTGTCATGTTCAGTGTGTTCTTAAAGAAGGTGGGATGATTGTGGTACCTAATGAAATGACCAAGCTTGTTCCGTGTGGCCAGTAATCGGTTGGAGAGTTTGCATGGACTACCAGAAGTTAAATGCTTGGACTGAAAAGGACCATTTTCCCATGCCCTTCAATGACCATATGTTAGACATACTTGCAGGAAAGGTTTGATATTACTTTCTTGATGGCAATTAACGCTACAATCAGATTTCTATCGCCTCGGAAGATCAAGAAAATACCACATTCACTTGTCCTTATGGGACTTTTGCATTCAAAAGAGTGTCATTTGGGTTTTGTAATGCACTGTCTACCTTCTAGCGATGTTGATGTCGATATTTTCTGATAAGGTGAAGGACACCATTGATGTGTTCATCGATGACTTTCTGTGGTTGGGGACTCGTTTGGTAGGTGCTTGAATAGTTTGGCCGAGGTGATCAAAAGATGTGAAGATTGCAATTTGGTGCTAAATTGGGAGAAATAACACTTTATGCTGAAAGAAGGTATGGTGTTGGGCCATCGAATCTCAGAAAGATGGGATAGATTTTGATCGGGCCAAAGTTGAGGTTATATAGAAGCTTCCACCACCTATCTTAGCTAAGGGTGTGAGAAGTTTTCTTGGGCAAACTTGTTTTTATCAGAGGTTTATTAAGGATATTTCAAAATTTGTACATCGTTTGTGCAAACTGCTCGAGAATGACTGTAAGTTCTATTTCAATGAATCCTTTCTGAAAGCATTTGGAGATGTTAAAGGGAAGTTAGTATCCGTGCCCATTATTATTTCATCAAATTGGAGTGAGCCATTTGAGGTGATGTGTGATACGAGTGGGCTTACACGTGGTGTGGTATTGTTATAAAGAAGGGATAATATCCTTCACCCCATCTACTATGTGAGTAGAGACCTGAATAAAGCCCTAAAAACAAAACCATAATTGAACAGGAACTTCTCGCAATGGTGTTTGCATTCGAAAAATTTCACTAAAATTTACTTGGCACGAGGTTCATAGTGCATACCGACCATCCAACTTTGAGGTATTTGATGACAAAGAAGGATGTGAAGCAAAGATTGATCATATGGGTATTATTGCTCCAAGAGTTTGATTTTGAGGTGAAGGATAGAAAGGGGATCGAAAATCAAGTGTCCGACAACTTCATGATGTGTTCCCCGATGAGCATGAATTGAATGCTTCTCAGGATCTGATCCCATGGTTCGCAAACTTTGTGAACTATCTGGCACATGATTTACTACCATTGAATTTGACTTTCCACCAAAAACAAGTTCATGCATGGTGTGAAAAAATTCATTTGGGATGACCTTACTTATATAGAAGTTGTGCCGATGGGATTATTCATTGTTAAACCTGAGGTTGAAATGTTATTTATTCTAGAGGTATGTCTTTCATCGCCTCTTGGTTGGCACCATAGTGGTATTCGAACGACGCTTATGATCCTACACATTGGGTACTATTGTCCCTCCATCGACCAAGATGATCATGACTTTGCCAAATCATGCGATCAATGTCATGAGATGGGGGGATTTCAAGGAGGAAAGAGCTTCTCATGGACCCTATTGATGTGATTGAGCTATTTGATGTATGGGGAATTGAATTCATTGGCCCATTTTTGAGTTCTTATATGATGAATTATATTCTTGTGGCGGTTGACTATGTATCAAAATGCGCGGAAGCAATTGCGCTCCCAAACAATGAAGGGAAGAGTGTCACCACATTCCTGAAGAATAATATCTACTTTTGCTATACCAAGGGCCATTAGTAGTGACGACGACTCTCATTTTTTAAATAATTTGTTAAAAGGGATTCTAGGAGAAATACGGTGTTCTCCATGATGTGGCTACTCCTTACCATCACAGATTATTAGTCAAGTTGAAGTGTCCAATAGGAGATCAAACAGTTCTGGCAAAAACTGTAAATGCTAATAGAATGGATTGGGCAAGGAGAATAAAATATGATTTTTGGGCCTACCACACTGCATACAAGACCCCCATCGGTATGTCTTTATGCAAACTCGTATATAGGAAGGTATATCACTTACTAGTAGAGCTAGAACACAAGGTGATGTGGGAAATGAAGAAATTAAACTTTGATTGGACCGGAGCGTCAAAACAGGGGCTAAATGAGTTGAATGTGCTTGATGAGTTTCTCCTAAAAGCCTATGAATGTTTAGCCATCTACAAAGAGAATATGAAGAAGTATTATGACAAAAGAATTTAAAAGTAAGAATTGGCAGTTGATGATCTTGTTCTTCTATTCAACCGTAGATTGCGCTTATTTCTGTGGAAACTCATATCAAAATGGATAGGGTCATTCCTCATCATCAAAGTGTTCCTTCATGGAGAGGTTGAACTAGGGAAAAAGTAAGGCGCAACGTTCACAATCAATGGACAAAGGATAAAGATCTGTCTGGGCATGAAAAGAGTGTTCACAAAGTGCTTGAGGTCTATCATATTGGTAAAGTCCGACTAATAAAGGAGCCTACGTCATTTGACGATGTTAAATCAAGAAATGTTGTGGAGGCAACCCAAGGTGTACTCTCTAGCCAACAATATGTTTTGTTTTCAATGTAGAAAGAGTCGTTGTTTTGTTTAGTTGCTCTAACTGATTCATTTTTTTATTCTTGGTGTGTTAGTGTTGTCTAGAGATTTTAATAGGGTCCGTTTCTAAAAACTATCTATGAAAATACAAAAAGAATGGCCTAATTGGTGTTACATGTGCAGGAGGCAAAACTAGAAATCTGTAGAAAATGGTCTGGTGCAAAGGTCTACGGACCCTATCAACGGTCCGTCATTTAATGACAGACTGTAAACGTCTTCCGTATATCCCAGGTAAGCTTTGAATTTTTTTAAGTCTAAGAGTGATCAACGGTCCAAATCGACGTACCTTCAACCGATCCACGCACCGTTTTAAAGGCCTCATGGATTAAGTCTACCATTGAATCGACCCAACCTAGACGGTTACATTAAAAACCCCATCTTTCAAATTCATTCCCTTTTTCTATTGTCTTTCCAAAATCTTGCAAAAATCGTTTCCACCCATTCAATTCTTCCCTAAATCACTCCCTATTCAATACCATATCTCCACAAATCATCTTCCCCCTCACTTTCCCCGAATCCCAACCATTTCTTTCCCACATTCTCTCTTATTTCATCCTCAAAAGTTTGGTGATTGGGTTTGACGCACATTGGCTTTGTCTTTGGGTTGCACATCATTGTAGGCCCATAACCACAAAGCTCTTCGTTGTTTGTATGATAATTCGACTTCCCTCACTTTGTTCGCATTATTAGTTTAATATAGGAAGTCGGGAGTGCGGTCTTGACCTTGGGACTAAATTGAATAACTTTGGATGCAATAGTCGTGCAGTAACTTCCCTTGGAATGATAGACAGTGGTTGTGTAGAAATTTTACTACCCATAAGTATGTGTATCTAAGTCTCCATGTAAGTTCCGACCTAGGGTTCCACACCTTATACAAATTTGTTAGATAATTGTATGAAATCGGAACCCTAGGACGACAAACTAGCATATGATGAGTTGAAATGAAGGTTTAGAATTGATTATTGTAAATTGGGTCACTAAAGAAACTTGAAACTATCAAAGACCTCAAGTATGTGACCCCATATACGGACCATCGTTCAGTCAACAGGTCGTCGATTGGTTCTGTCATATACCACGCCCAAAAAGAAGCTTAAGTGTCAAACGACAGGTGTGGACTTTGATCCATTGATTGTTAGATGGGCCGCTCTGTACAACTGTTTTTTCCATCAGAGAGTCTATCTTTAGCCATACAAAACCACGGAAGGGCACGAAGGACCAAAGATCACGCAACGAACCATCGATTGGTCTCGTCAACCTGAATCTGCACCCAAGAGTTGTATTTATATTTTCATGTTTTCTTCATTCCGTTTTAATTTGAGTGTGTCCTTGAGCTTCTAGGACACGAACAATTGCTCCACGGGTACAATGGACCCAAATAAAAAAGTGGTCTAGTCCAAGAGGGGAAAATCCAATTCGTTCGCCTTGTTATATCAGCTGATCGATTACGACACCGCCACTGAGCAAGACCCAACCTATGTTCATCCAGGTACTAAAACACCGACGACATTCTCCCAAGCCACTAGGGGAAACCCAGAACGATAACCCCTGACATAGGCACTGCCTCCCAGTCTAATGAGGAGCGCACACTGATCGGTTCACCAACCGAGCTACTTCCATTTTAGACGGGGGCTCATCATCCAGCTCCGAGTATGACACAGCTTCAGGATCAGGGTCGGCCCATTCTTCAAAGTACTAGTCTTCCATTACACCCAGTTCTAACTGTTGGAGAGCCACCAGATCAGGGGTTCAAGAACAACAAGCCTCGTCTGATGAGGCAACTAGTTTAGAAGCTTTACATGTACCCGAATAGATAACCCCACTGCGGTTGCAGATGAACCAAATAGGTGGCGCGTGGAGGGGAAAACTGAAGAGCATAAAGATGCAAAATTCTCAATGAGAAGAGGTTCACCGACTCTTTAATCTCCACGAGTGTGAATGGATGGCTCAAGACTTGAACTCATATAGAAAAGAGTTTATTCAGGATTTCTAGACATCCTTTGTTACAACTCTTCGAGGGTCTATAAACATGCGGGTAAAACCTGCAAAATAGGACCCTCTTACCTCAACAATGGTTCGAGAATGTCGGGAGGACATCTCATAGGCCACCATACATAGATTCTTAGGTGTTCAAAAAAGTGGTAAAACATGGAGCCTCAACACCGCATAGTTTAATTAATGATGGGACACATTCTACAGAGGCGATTTTTAGAGGAGTTCCGAGAAGTGGGAGTCGGTTAAACTGTGGCTTATTCGGTATATTGCAGTAGATGGGCAAAGGGATGATTGGGATATAGAACCCCAAGGGCTCATCAAGAAGGCTACACTTATTTTTTGGCAAATTTTTTCTGGATGGTGGTCCAACATCCAGTATCGCCCATAAAGGTCAAGAATGTACTTACATGGGGTAGGTTGGTTGTAGTGGCAGCACTGATAGCTAGGCTAGAGATCGATTTTGCATGGATAATTTTAGTGGAGATACACAAGAAGACGTTCAAGAACACCACTACTTCTCCCTTTCATTGTCTTATCTTTAAGATGTGTAGGGACGCCAGAGTGCTAATATGGCACTGTGATACACTCCATCGACCGATTGGACATTGTATATAGGCCTCATTGGGGATAAAGCTAATGTGGAGGAACCTCTTAGAGGGCTCCGGATCGAGGTCGCCCCATGGGGAAAAAGCCTTTTAGATACGGTTGATCTTGCACAGGTGACACACCCTGCTGCACTAGATCACACCAGCTCTACCCCAGCCCCCTCCTCACATGCAGCCAGCACGGCCCCCAACTCATCCATATCTACACCATTAGTTGTAGTAGTGATCCACATAACTATAGTCTAGAAGCTAGAGGAAAAGATGACCACCCTGCTCTAGCATTTTCAGCCATAGATGTTGAATTCCATAGCAGTGGTAGAGGACCGCATAGCCAAGAAAGTGTAGCAATAAATTCAGGTGGTTCACAAACTCCTTGTTGCATTTGAGCTGCGTATTCTAGCACCACCAGCTCCTGCCACTAACCTCACTACCATCGAAATGAGTTGTCCATTTTGCAAGCCGATGTTGATGCCATATTAGAGATATGAGTGGTTGAGCCGCAGCATGCCCCCACCGAGCTAGCTAAGGACACTGTACTTGAGGCCTTGTTCAAGGCACCTGCTGAGCCACAGCCCGAACCACATATTCGTGGCTAGAGGCTTTGTTCTAACCGTACCACTGAGGTTGGTGATGAGGCCCGTGCTAGAAAAAAATGAGCGAGCGGAGATGGAGAAGGCTAGGAGGGTCTCATTAGTGTATAAGTAGATGCACCAGAGGAAAGTGCAAGAATTAGCAGCGAGGGCATCCAGTTTTGTGCTTGTGAGCGGAGCAAAGAGCATTAATGATGAAGTAGAGATTAAGGTGGATGTCACTACTGATGGTTTCATCACTAAAGATGTGGGCAGTACTGATGGTGACCCAAATGTTGATCCTGCAGGCTCTGTAAAACCGGACCCACCCACTTAGTGAGAGATCTTCGGTGCTATGCACCATAGGTTTGCTTCACCTACGATCATGTTTTTTTGTTTTATTGTACATTGGGGAAAATTGCAAATTTTTTTGTTGGGGGTAGGGTAAATGGAATGTGAGTTATAGATTGAAGTCAGAGTAGTCAAACTCACGATCCTCTCTTAAGGTTTTCTAGCTTGTGTTACTTTTCCCCAACACATTGCTTAAAAATCTGTTGAACCGACATATATTTGTGAGTATAACTGTAGAATCATGAAAGAAAGAAGCATAATGGCTAAAAATGATACCCCGTCCATTGTAGTGCTTGCTTATATTGGTTCACATGATTTGAATGTTTTGTCTCTAAACCTTAAATGAAAAGGCACCCACAACATTACCTTCAACTAAAACCTAAACTGGGAATTCAAATAATCTGATAGTGCAACGATGTTCCAAGAGAGTGTGAGGATATTTGAGTGTTTAATAGTTGGTGCCCAACTAAAACTTTTCCGGTTAGTCATGCAAAGAAAATATACGCTAAAAGTTACGAAGTGATCATAGGAATAGCCCATATTTAACCTAAAATAAGTTGAACAGATGAAATAATTGCCTCTTTTGATCCAAATATGTTGAGCCTGTAATATACAAATTTTTTTATTAACCAACTCACTGTCCAGGGTCTAATATTTTGGCCACAGTCCCTCCTTCGACATGTGGTTCTCGACTTAGACAAAAGGCCTAATTTGAGGGTGACAAATGCAAAAAGGGACCTCGTCTTGGCCATGAACTAAAATCGGGTATTGTTCACCTCCACTCATGGAAAAACTATGAGTTGAGGCTGGTTATTATGATAAAAGACACAAAATTGGTATGAAAAGAGTTGGATGTTGGAAATAAAAGTATAAGTAAGAGACGGATGTGACTTAACAAAAATGAAACAAATATAGATAAAAAAAAAAGGAGAAAGAGTTTTCTGAGAAAAGATACAAAAAAAGTTAAAGCCATGTCTAAAAGGGAAATGAGGCAAAGGGAAGAAGAGAAAAGAAGTAGGGGGTAAAAAGAGAAAAAACAGGTAGAAACCTAAGAGGTAATATCAAGGAGAGCATATAGTAACTAAATGTACCAAAATGTACCACACCTGGCCTTGAGCCTACGTACAAGCCAAGAAAGTCCTATCGTGATCCTAGAGTCTAGTGTGGTGAATCTAAGCAGCGAAAATAAGGGCAAGCCTATGGCATGAGCACTAACTGTATTTGAACTCATTCCTGAGCGAGAGAAAAAGATCCTTGTACCCAAAATTCATAATCACTGTGTGAAAACTAAGGATTTTGTTTGAAGTTAGGGAGCTAGCCCCCTCATTTCAAACAAGATACCAAGAAAGAGTCAGGATAGATAGCCATGTGATTGCTGGAGCTAAAAATGCCTGCTTCTGTACAAGTCTCGTGTAGGGTCATAGTGCGTCGCTTTAGGACAAATAACAAATTTAAGTTTAGGGTGTTGATGTACCGTGATTTCAAGGCATTTCTAATGAATTTCAGTAAGAGTTGTGTGTGTTTAGAGAATTTTTATATTGGTTTAATAAGTTTTGTGTCTTGTTTTGCATTAAGATGTTCAGGTAGAAAGTGAAGAAGAAAACTGAAAAAAGAGTAGAAACAGACCTAAGGAGGCAATGACGGTCTGTCGTTCAATCAACGGGCCGTAGGTGGTGATCGTAGATGATTAGGTCGGGAATTGGAGGAAAATCAAAGAAGTCTTACTAAGTGTGGAACCACGATTGGCATCGATCCTTCATTGATTGATCAACGGACCGCACTGGTCAATCGTCGTTTCATTCAAAGAGGGCTCCAGTACTTGATATTTTAAGATTCTAAGTATTGAGCCACGAAGGAGCATTGACAGACCATGCTATTGGACATTCATTTGATTCACAGAGGGTGCCATCAGGAGAGTAAAATATTTTCTAACTCCTAACTAACGGAATCAAACCACGGACTGTCAATTGATCGACGGTATGTCAGTGCTCTCATTGATTGAAGCCGCGTACCTGAACAAAACTTTATCTTATATGAATTCCATTTAAGACTTTGTTTTCTATATATAGGGTATTAAAATCTAATTTTGGGGGTAGCTACTACTACTCTTGTCCTAGTTTATGTATTGGAGATTAATTTTTCAACTTTAGCAATTAACTGATTTTTACTTTTGGTTTTGAAGCATTTTGATTGAAATTCAAGAGCGATTTCTGGGTTTATTCTTCTTGCTTAGTAAGTTCATGATTTCTTCATCTAAAAATATGAATTGTTATTTTTCTAACATAGGTAACTAAATCCACTATGGGTTGTGGGAACCATGGCTAATTAACAATGTATGACTAGTAATTAAGCAATTTTTTAGTAGTGTTTTTGCATGTATTGATAATTCTTTCATTTAGAAGTTTTTTTAACGGTGGCCAACGTTAAAACTCGCCTTGTTTCTACTTGACCAAGGAGGTAGTTAATAGGAAAAGAATTATCAAAATAGATTTAGTGTGATACTATATAATAAGCTAGTGTTGATTGGTGCGAAGTAATAACTAAGTCATAAATTGATTTGATGTCTAATATGGGGTAATGGTAAGGGTGAGTAAATTATACACATATAGCCGGACAAAGGTGGGGGGGTGAAATTCTCTTGATGTCGGACCAAGGATTTAGGGAAAACTAACTTATCACTATGCATGTAATACACTAGGAAAGTATTGTTATTTCTAGGAATATTGCGTTATGAACCTGTGGGAAACATATACACCCTAGTTAATTTATCATCTTGATAACAACCAAACTCTACTTTTGTTCACATCATAACAATACTATTGAAGGAAATTGTTTCTCAACCCCCCCCCCACCCCACCCCTTTATTAATTAATTTGGAAAGACCTTGACTAAAAAACTATAATTGTGGATTAAAGTTAATTCTAAACCATTTCGTCATGGGATCGACCCCAACCTACTAGTTGGGTTCTTTACTTGATAACGATCACTTATGCTTCTTTAGGGAGGTGTAATTTGAGCGTATCAACCATTTATATTTTGGTCAACTTCAACAATAATGTCCAGATAATATCTTTTATATTAAAAAGCTTTTTTTACCAATGGATACTATTTAGATTCTTATATATCTATGGAATAACTTGTATTATTTAATTGAATGCGATCTATTAAGTTAAGTAATCAATGTTCGTTCTCCAAGATTTAGAGCACCAAGCATCAATGACAGAATTCATAGAGACGGAAAAGTCAATGTAAAGAGAAGAGGAAGGAAAGAAAACTAATTTGTTCAATTAAACCTCTCAAAGGAAAACGTATTTGTAGATCAATGAAGTTGTAGATTAAATAATGAAAATGAAAAGTTATGAACCTGGAATCGCAGTGTGCACCCATTGCCAAGAGAATGCATCATCATTATGTAAAATTATGAGCTCTCTCGTTGCTATTATAAAACACTTCTTCACACTATGCTTATCAATCAAAAAACTCTGAAATAGAAAAAAATCAGTTTGATTGATATAATTTATACCATGTAAGATCAAAGAAAGCGTTTCATTGTATTTTTTCCATTTCCAAGCGTTTTCGTCTCACTTGTTTGGATGGTTACTATACATAATATAGTTTCAGAATGTATCACATTATAATATCATAATGGAATGATGTTTGGAAAGATTGATTTTCAGGTTAAGTTACATATCAACAATCGAAGATTATAAACCTTCAATATTTTAAAGACAAATAGCACACGTGGAAAGTTATTATATAAAAAGGGTATAGACTTTGATATAATAGGATAATAAAGTAATAAGAAAATGAAATTATATTAAAGACACACATCACATCGAATTATTCATATAGAACTTGAGACTTTCATTTTTTTTATAATGATGTACTAACTGATATCTCATACTACATTAAGATTTAAGTAACAATCGATATAAATATTGTGATTAAAATAAAATATGATACAACAGAATATAATAGACAGCATCACTCAAAGGTGCATTTTGTGCAATTTGAATAACCTAAATTTTGGAGAGACAAATGAAAAAGAAATTGGGACTTGTATTCCCCCCCTACCCAACAAAATGAGTATAAAATAAACATCAAATGTGATAAGTGTGACAATCAATGAATTAATTAGAAAATGATAAGAGATTACATTTCAAATCTTGGTGAATACAAATTTTTTTTTGAAGGTGATCATTTCTTTTTACCTACTTGAGATTTCCGAGTACTTTGGTATCAGGAGAAGAACTAGAGGAAGGAAAATATTCAATTGAATCACCTTGCTTGAAATTAGAATGACACAAATAATATTAGATGATTATTTTAAATTATATATGGACTATCTAATTAACTTAATATAAGGAAAATTTCTAGTTTAGTAACAAAGAGAGCTCCTAGATTATTTTATCTTATGAGTTTAAACCTTAGGTGTAACACCTTGTATTTTTTTAATCTCTATACATGAATTCTGTACTTCGTCACAATATGGTGCATGTATTGATGTGAGGTATAAACATATGAAGATATTAATTAACATATGAAGATATTAATTAAAGATTCATCTTAGCCCAGTACTTCCATATCAGAGCATGAATTTATGTGTAAAAAAGAATGATAATTATAATAACCAGTAGATATCAATCCACAACATTAAAAATAACAAGTTAAAAATTAAGAACCTTGAAATGTATTCCATATAGATTAAATTGTGATTGTGCCTCATATGAGAGGTATCACGTATCAATAAACAATTAAGGTATGTTCACACAATCACTATTAAATAGAAAAATAACTAAAACCATAAAAAAGAACAACATCAAAATTATAATTTTAGCAGTTTGATTCCATCAAGGAGAATGGGAGAATCACACAAACGGAAATAGAGCTCCTTTTTGGTGTTGCAAACAAGAGGAAACTTAGATCTTTCAATTATTTCTTGATAATCATGGGGCAAGAATCTTCTCCAAATTTCATATGATTCATCAACACATTTGAATTCTTTGAATAAAATTATTGATCGTATTGCCTCTGCTATAGTTGTTTTTGAAATAATTTTAAATTTGTAACCTTGTGACACACTTTCAAAATACTCCATTTGAGCAATGAAGTTGGAAGAATTCATTTCACAACTCATACAAAAATATATAACAACTATGTAATGAGCCCGCACTTCGTGTGGGTGTAAATTGTATGTATGTGTTATTTTTGTAAATTGATATAGAAATTATTTTATATATTTATGAAAGATAGAATATATTAAATTTATGTGAAATCTTTTCTTATTTTGAAAGTTCAACCATTCATTTTAAGATATCATTTATCAATTCATGGTCTAAAGTAATTTACTTAACTTTTGAAATTCAAATTGTGACACAAATTAAGAATGAGAGAAGTACAATTCGAGACAAAGCATATACATGAAAAAGAATCAATTAGAAGTGCGCGAACTGTCATAGTACTGATATATAAATATTATTGTCTAGCATTAGGCATATTAATTTAATTCTCAATATGAACAAATAAATTTTGACGTGTTTATTTTACTCCTATAATTTATAGTAATGTATTTTTTAGTATATATTTTTATTTGTATCTTTGGGTTGTTTGTCTTTGTGTGTATTATTATTTTTATTTGCCCAGTGACCCAATTTTGTTTGAATTGGGATGATTTAGATCAATTTCTAATGACCCAATTGATTTTGACCCGGTCCAATAGAAATGTACAACACTGAATCTCAACCATTCATGATATATTGATCCAAGGGCTATTATTGGACCCTCACGAAAATACCAAACTCCAAAAAAATTTATTTGGATTTGAGTTTTTCTTCTTCTCTTTGATCCCATGCCGCCGGCGGCCACCACCTTATTTGCCAGAAAAATCTTCAAAATTTTACCAACTATTTCTTTCACCCCCTCTACACAAATCCACAATCTTTTGATACATAACAATAGCCGAATTCCATAGATCTAAGAAAAATCTAATATGAATCTTCTCTTTTTTTCCTTAGATTTATGAAGTTCCGGTCATCCTCATCCCAAACCCTTTACATAAATGTGTAGAGCTCTCCAACAACTGCCATTTGATATAAATTTTAGGTCCAAAATCAATCATAAAAATTTCCGGTGAAGTTTTTCGACGACCCTCACTGACCCGATTGACCATGTAAGGCATTTTGATGTCGGATTTTTTTTTAATGTTCTTTAAGATTATCATATTTGTGTTGTTGCATGAATTAGTATTATTTTTTTTGTTATTATTTTTTTAATTTAGATTTTAGTTTTATTCTTATTTTTGTTCCTTATATTGTTGTATTTGATCTTCAAAATAGTTTAGATATTTAGATTTTCTGTTAGTGGGTTGATTTTCTTTTGGTTTTTGGGTCTTGATGAAATGGGTTAACATTTTTGGCCTATTTTTAGAATTCAGATGGACCATTAGCTATTATTCAATAAATTTATAAAAGAAATGGGTCATCTAAATGACATTGGAGCCTATTTTAACTTTTCTGATGACCCATATAACTATTATTCAATTATTGAATAAAATAAATTGGCCATCTTAAAGGGAAAAAGATTTTTTTAATTTAAAAAAATAGGAAATTTTCATTCGTCATCTGGGGTGGCACCTTCAGAAAAAAGAGAGTCCAATGCATGCATTGACTCTTAACTTTTCAAGAATAATTAGGGATTTACCGCTCAACACCTATTTAAACCCCTTCTTCTTTCATTTAAACCCCCTTCTTCTTTTATTTTTCTCTTTTGTTGTTATTGTCAAATTGTAATACTTAGATGTCTATTTGTTTCTTCTCATAAAAAATAATTATTAATAAGCAAAAAATAATAATCATTTTCTTGTCTAGATGTTGAAACTTATTCTTTGATTCATTTCTTTTTATCATTTTTTTAATTAAAAAAAAGTTGAGTAACTAATTATCATTTTTGTAAAAAATTATATATTTAAATATCATCATGTATTCGGTTATGATCCTTGGTGTGTATTCTTTTTCTAAAAGAAAGGGTCTTGCGTGCGGTTACGCTCCTAGGACAATCAATTTATTTTATTTTATGTTATTTAAAAAATAAATAATAGTAACTATTGCAAATTTACCTTTTTTTATCAAAAAAACTTTTAGCTAATAAAGCGAACGTGTTAGAACCACGGAACTCAAGGGTGCCTCATACCTTCTCTCCGGTCAATTGAATTCCTTACTCAATCTCTGTTTTCATAGCTAAAAATTAAAAGAGTTTTTTTTATTAATTTTAAACTAGGAACCATCATGTGACTTGGAACATCTGAAAAACTCAATTCCAAATGACAACTCTAAAAATTTAATAAATTATTTTTATTTTTAATTTTTTCTTTTTATAAAATTCGTCATATCCTTCGACAATTGTAAAAATAAAATGGAAGACGTGTGAGAGATCTGGTTTCTCCGTTGAGGACTTTTTTTGGATTCGAGCTTTGTACATTGACTTTATTTACTATTTTGATTATTTCGATGAAATTTGTGCTTGTTGGCTAATTGTGTTATTTCAACTATTAATTCTTTTGATATTATTCATTGTGTATGAATTGTCTCTCTCGCACACCCTCTGAGTCTCTTGATTTTTGTTACACACTGTGTGTGTTATACGCTCCACATGACTTTTGTCTAGGATGAGTGAGTGCGCGGTTTACACTCTTCATTATAGGTTGTCACACATGTTAGTCGGGGTTAGACTACCAATTAAGGCGGAATAACTCTGCTACCGGTACGCTGATCCTCCCTGGCTCAAGTTGTCTGCTCGAGTAAAGCCAGTCGAGACACCTTACATATAAATGTTAAGACTACAAAATCTATCACAGATAGACCACATTCATTTGTATCATGTTCATTTGACCTAGCATAATCTAAGATAAGTACTCACTCTAGACAAAAATGTTTATTGTGCTATGTGAAAATAATTGGTCCAGAAGACCTTTACATTGTTGACCAGCTTCAAAATAGCTTTGTGAGTTTTAATTTTTTTTAAAAAAGGGACAAAGTAATAGGGGTAGTCTTCTAAGGGTATGGTTTTTTTTTCTTATGACTACGCACACATGATTCTAATTAAAATGAGATACGTAGGCATCCCTTCTTGGGTTCGGTGTTTGGAAAATGGGTGTTTCATCTTCTTTTGTTTTCAAAAAGCCAATTTTTTCAACTTTTCTGTCTCCCTCGGTTAGAGTTTGTCATAAAACATTAATTGGTTTCTATTTTAAGGTACAAATGGCTCTTTCGACCAAAGATAGGGTCCAAAAAGGCTTGGAGACGAAGGAATTCCAGAGTTCATGATCGTTCACACCATACCCAAAGATTAATGACAATGGTGGATAGACATTGGGAGTCATGAGCAAAATAGAGTAAAAGAACACTTTGGGCATCTAGTTCATCTAAATGAGATTGACCCAAGAAGGGATGTGATTGACACATTGATTCCTTTTT
Organism: Solanum pennellii; assembly: GCF_001406875.1. Lineage (NCBI taxonomy): Eukaryota > Viridiplantae > Streptophyta > Magnoliopsida > Solanales > Solanaceae > Solanum > Solanum pennellii. Next base: position 49,238,790 of record NC_028640.1, on the reverse strand, counting down.
GGGTTCCAAAAAATAATGTATTTTCAAACTTTGAAATGACACCAACTTTGGAAGAAATCATCGGCTTCAAAGGAAAGGGGTCTAGTGTTTGGGGTGCTGATCTACGTAATAAAAGACCCATAATTCCGAAATGTGTTGATTCAAAAAAGTTTCTGGAACTCCTCAAGATTAATCAAATAGAGAAAGAGAGATTGAATAATGGGTGGGTCTCATTGGACATTCTATACCACAGGTACGACCAAAAGGATGGATTCAATAACTATCGGAACCAAATGAGCAACAAAAGGGGTGAAGACGCTAGGAAGGCAAATGGATGTTTTGCCTTCATGGTCGCATCTTTAGGGCTCAATTTACTCCTCAAACGGGACAAGCATATTGATATTGGTCTGGATGGTGTGGTGAAGGCATTGACTATAATGAAAAGTCCAACTATTATTCCTATGATCCTAGCTGATATGTTCGTGCATTGACAAAATGCTTAAATGGGGAAATGTACTTTGAAGGCTCTAATATTTAGCTCCAAATATGGTTTTTGGAATACCTTAACACTATGATCTTGCGCCCAGGTTTATTGCAGACAAGTGTAATTATGTTTCCTCCCATAACGAATTGATTTTGCAAAAGGAATCATAGCGCGTGAAGAAAAAACTTTCTTTTATCACATATGGTGAAATATTGTGGAATTATTACTAGTTCAAGATAAGGATATCATTTGCATGTCTAGTGGTATCTCCTTTCTTATGTGATTGTTCATAGAGGTATTCAACACTATGCCCCACTTCGGGTTATGTGTCAGCTTGCCAGAGTTCATGAAATCCCGCTCAATTATGATATGAGTATGTTTGCATATGACACTTTACCAAATTTTGCCTTCAATCGAGAAGATATTATGAAGATTTTGTATTGGAATATAATTTCTAAGCTGAGTGAAATGGTTCTGGAGCAAGAAAAGAAAAGGTGGTTCTTGGTTACCTATCGCAGTTTCGTGATCCAATGACATTTAGTGACACTTGCGAAGGATCCAGGAGAAAAAGAAAGGATCAACAAATTATAAAACGCTTAGAAAAAGAGTTGTAGAAGGACAAAGCCACAATTGAAAAATAAACAAGAATTTCAAGTCAAAAGAGCAAGGAATCACCAGTTGGAGTTGCAAGATATGGAATGGGAATTGAAGCATGCAAAGGGGAAATTAGCTCGGTTAGAGGAAGAGTTGAATAGTAGAATTCACTTGGACGTTAGATAGAAAGGAGCAGAGTTTTGAGATCTTTTGATTGAAGAGGGACTTAGTGGCATCCGAAGATGTCGTGCACTATCAACAGGGAGAACTTTACCAGCAGAATGACAAATTCCAGAAAGAAAAATAGTGTTGGATGCATTAGCTAGAAGAATATAAAAGAACAATCAGGCATTGTGTCGATATGAAAGAGGGGAAAAGACAAATGATCATTGAAAGAGAAAAACTTCTTCCTTAACTTGAAGCAGCAGAGGAGCGAGAGGCCCTCTTGAGGAACAATCTTGGTGATCATCAGGTTTTGTTAAATAACTGCCATTAAAATATGGGAAGGGCTAGGTGTTAAGTTCATCAGGTGGGAGAACAAACCTTTTGTGTTAATAAAATCATCGTCTTAATGAATGATCCAGAAGTGGCTGATCAAGCACGAGCCATTGTTCCCCATATGCCGAAGGTGTTACTGAATTTGTATGAGACCTTGGGAGGAAAAAGAAAGCCCCTGGAAAAAGATGAAAATTGAAGAAAGACTTAGTTGTTTTTGTTTGTTTGTTTGTTTCATTTATTTTTTTAAAAACTTAGTTTGAGCTTAAATTTGGTGTTCAAGGATATTATGTTGATCAGGGTTGTGTTTAAACCCATTGGTTTTGTCGTTCTACTTGAAGTTTTTGGGAATTAATGAAGGATTTTTTCTTGCTATTCTAATTTAATTTTGTTGAGTTTTCTAAATTTCTGAAATATTAATGATCTGATTCATGCAGTGACATGATACGTAGACAACCTCCAAAGGGTTCGATCAAAACTTTTTTTAAAACTTTTTTTTTTTTAAAAAAAGATAATGAGCGAAGCAAAGCTGGAATGAGATAATGTCCTTCTAAACTCATGTTACTATGTGATTAACAAATGTGTGATTAATTTGTAAAATTGTCTAACCCCTAACAAGTTTATTTATTTCACTTTACTTTAGTAAGCTTTCGGTGGTTGGTTTGTGGTAAACAGGCAGAACAGTCGTACTTTACCAGGTCTTAGGTAAGAGCGTCAATGACAACCAATAATTAAACTATGGTCAACCTAGTAGATACTCCAATTGATTCAACGACAAAAGAGACATCCACTGTTGAAGAAAATCGGACATTGATACATGTTATTGCACAATTTATGCAAGCCTGGGCCAATGGACAAGAACCACCAAAGTGTATTCCTAGTTTTCTTGAGAGCACTAGTATCCCATCTTCCTCTTCTCGTATCCTAATATTAGACCATTTCTTCAATCCAGAGGATGGTCCATTTTATAATTCTTCAGTCAATCCATCAACAACACGCCCTCAAGGCATGCCATTCAGGAATAATCTTAATGTCACACCATCTGCACTAATCTATACTCTCCAACAACCAACTGTGATGCAGAGAGCAGCTCAAGAGGGACATTTCACCACTCATCGAGAGTAGTAACATACTCCTGGGATAGAATTTGGGGGCCCTAACTATGTACAATTCGGTACCCCCATTGATATTGAGAGGCCCACTCAAAGCTCAGAGCAAGAAGAAATTTTAAAAAACATGAAAAGAATCGAGCAACACATGAAGATCATGCAAGGGTTAAGAGGGCATAAAAGTGTCAGGTTCAAAGACTTGTGTATGTTCCCAAATGTCCACATGCCACCTAGGTTCAAAACCCCTAGGTTTGATAAGTTTGATAGCCACGGTGAGCCCATTGCTCATCGTAAGAGATATTACAATCAACTTCGGGGTGTAGGGGGTAAAGAAGAATTGCTCATACTTATTTTGGTGAGATCCGGTATTGCCTCAGAATGATTTATAGACCAAGAAATCTTTCACATGATCATATGGGATGATATGGCTCAAGATTTTGGTAGAAAATTTTAGTACAATGTTGACATTATGCTAGATCAAGATACATTCTCCAATATGAGAAAAAAGCCAAGTGAAAGCTTTAGAGAATATGCTATCAAATGGAGTTAACAAGAAGCCTGGGTTAAGCCACCGTTAAACGAGCAAGAATTGTCTTATATCTTCATAGAGGCTCAAGATCCTGACTAATTCCACTACCTCACAGCCGCAATGGGAAGACCATTTCACGTAACACTTAAAATTGGGGAAATTGTCAATAGTGGTCCCAAAAAAAATGAAGGATCATGAGCAAGTCAACAATCAAAGCTACCACAGAGGTTATTCAAGATTATTCAACAAGTGTTGGAAATCGTAAAAAAAAGAGGAAGTTCTTTCAATGACATCATGGTCAAGGGGTGCTAAGAGGAATTATAATTGTGTTTACCAACCAGTTCAGGAACAACCTAGTTATAGTCAACATTACTACCCTTATGCCCCTCAATATCTGGTATCTCCATCTCAATACATGGTCTTCAATGCTAAGTCATATGTTCATACTCCCAATCACCCACATTTTTGGGCCCCAGCATTTTCATGTCCCTTACAACTCTCTTGCTATGCTAAATTATTTTTAAGAGAAAGCATTGAGAAGGAAATTCACTCCATTAGGAGAGTCATACTCTAGCTTGTTTTAAAAGTTAAGAAAGATAGGGGTGATTGAGTTTATCCCACCACATCTTCTGATTCCAAATGGTCCAGGTTTACAAGCCAATGAAAGATGTAAGTACATTCAGGGGCCCTAGGACACAACATTGATAATTGCTGGACCATGAAGGGGGAGATAGTGAAGCTAATCGATCATGGAGTTGTTGTTGTGACAGATGATCAAAGGACTCCTAATGTGACCAATAACCCACTTCCAACTCAAAACAACTTAGTAGGTATGGTTTGTGATGATCAAGAGTACAAACTCCTCAGAAAAAGTCGACAAAGTGTTTAGAACCAGCTGCATCTCTGAGTATAGAAAGTGTCAATCTTGACACCAAAGCCTTGTGCGTCCAGGGGGTTTCGAAGGGGATTGAAGTTAGAGTGTCTATGACAAAGTTGTATGTATAAAAAGGCTTTTCATTAACACAACAGTACCAAAGTTTCTTGACAAATTTGCACTATCCTATCTTTATACAACCCGTCAAACATCTTCAGGTAAATAATTCAAAAGTTGTCCCTTAGAACTATAACAAAATCACAATGGTTTATCGAAGAAAGGAGATTGTCGAAGAAGTTGATGAATTGGGAGGTTTGACACGTTCCGGGAGATGTTATTCTCCAGAAGAATTATGAAAAGGGAAGATGACTAAAAATATCAACGTACCACTAAAGAAAGTAGTTATTGAGGAAGAAGATGAATAATTTCTAAAAAAGATTAAGTTTCTTGATTACTCTATTGTGGAACAATTGAAAAAGACCCCTGCACAAATTTTACTATTATCTCTACTTTTTCACTCATAAGAACATCAGCGTGTGTTAAATAAGGTTTTTAATGAAGCACATGTACTGAAAGAAATCACTTTTACTAATGAATAAGTTGGAGAAAATGGCCAAGGGCGTCTTTGAGTAAAACACCATCACTTTTATCAATGATGAGTTGCGCAAGGAGGGAGCTGGACATAAAAGAGCCTTGCTTCTTATAGTGAAATGTGAAGGTTACTATGTAAAGAAGGTCATGATAGATGGAGTATCATGGGTAGACATATGTCCTCTTTCTACACTGCAAAGCTTGAAAGTTAATCTTGACAGAATTCTCCCAGTAATGTATTGAAGCGAGCTTATGACGGCTCAAGGAGGGATACTATTGGTGAAATCAAGTTAAACATGACAATAAGACCAGTGGACTTTATGATTGTGTTCCAAGTAATGGATATGGACAAATGTTATTATTTTCTACTAGGAAGACCATGGATCCACATGGATCGGGTAGTCCCATCAACTCTACAACAAGTTGTTACGTTTTGAATACAACCATTAGGAAATCATTGTTCATGGGGAAGATGATTCACCTGTTTACAGAGATCCATCCATCGCATATGTTGAGGAAAAATAAGGATGTGTTTCCGTTGTTTACTAGTCTTTTGTGGTCGTATTAATCGATCGATTTAAAGAGAGACAACCTATAATCCAATCATATCTCTCTTCTTCCGCTTCAATGGTAGCAATGACAATGCTAAAATATTGTTATCAACCTGGTAAAGGTTTGGGAGTATGTTTGCAAGGAATCGTGGATGTCATTACTCTTATAGGAAACCATGTAACATTTGGCCTCAAATGCAATCAAAGCAAGAGAAATAAAGATTAGGGTAAGGTCCACAAAATCATTGATTGAGAGTTACCACTACCAATTCCCCATATTTCTCATTCTTTTATCAAACCTTGGGGTGCACAAATGAAAGCTCCATTTGTTCTTGAAGTCATTGAAGAATTTATTGAGGATCTCCGTCAGTTGTTTTGTGAAGTAAATATGGTCCAAGTTGGAGAAGGTTAAGTCATGCCGATGTGCAGCTCGTGGGCTCTAGTGTTGAGCTAAGCAGTTGGCACACCACTCTTTTCCTCATAAAATATGAGTCGTGGTAGTTTGTTTTGGTACTCTTTTTTATTTTGTTATTGTCAGGATTGTGATCTGAATATTTCAATGTATTTTGTTTTAGTGTCAACCCTTCTCTCCCTTTTTAGATCTCAATGAAAAGAAATTCCAAAGTCGTAGTAAATTTTGTATTTTTCCCTCCCTTAATTCTTATTCTTTATTTTTTCAATTATGTAAATGTAAGCTTTGAGTAAATGACATGCATGCGAAATTCTCTTTTAGATTTAATACAGTTTTTTATTACTGAATCACCAAGTTAAGAGGTTGAATATGATGAAGAAGCGACTTTAAGGGAAATTAGTAATGAATTATTATAGTTTGAGCACAAATCTAAGCCTAATCTTAGTTAAATTGAGAGAATCAATTTGGTAAGTACTGAGGATGTTAATGGAATAAAAATAAATGTTCCTATCAATCAGGAAATTAGAAAGGCCATAATACAACTTTTTTTTAATATAAAGATGTGTTTGCTTGGTATTATGATGACATGTCAGGTTTGAGTGTTGATTTAGTAATTCAAATGTTTCAAACTCGTCCTAATTTTCCACCCGTCCAACAGAAAAGAAGAAAATTCAAATGGGACGTGAGTGCCATTTGTTAAACTACTTGGTATGCAAATGTTTTTCATGTGGCAAAAAAGTATAGAAAGACAAAAGTTTGTGTTGAATATCGGGGATTGAACAGGGCTAGTCCAAAGGACAACTTTCCCTTGCCTCATCTCAACATTCTAGTTGATTGTTTTGCAAAACACGATATTCAATAAGTTGTGGACTGTTATGCGGGTTATTATTTAATATTGATGGATGAAGAGATCACTGAGAAAACTACTTTGACCACTCTATGGGGGACTTACTGCTACAGGGTAATGTCATTTGGTCTTAAAAATGCTGGGGCAACTAATATGAGGGCTATGCAACCACGTTTTCTTGATATGATTTATAAATAAATTAAAGTGTACGTCAACGACATAATCATCAAGTCTAAAAGGAAAGCTGTTCATGTGCAAGATCTGAGAAAATTCTTGGAAAGAGAGCAAAAATATGATCTCAAGGTTAATTTAGAAAAATGTGCATTTGGAGTTCCATCTAGAAAACTTGGGGTTTTATTGTCTGTAGAAAGAGAATCGAATTAGTTGCTTCCAAAATAAAAGGCATTCGAAATTTGTCACCCCTAAATAAAAGACCGAAGTCATGAGTCTACTTGGGAGGTTGAACTACATCAACCGGTTTATTGCTCAACTTACAACCACTTATGAGACTATTTTAGAACTTTTGAAGAAGGATGTTGTTGTCGGATGGACAGAAGACTGTCAACGAGCTTTTGAAAAAATCAAGGTGTATTTTTACAACCCTCCCGTGTTTGTCCCGCCTGAACCTGATAGGCCTCTCTTTCTATATCTTTTATTAACAGATCATTCCTTTGGGTGTGTTCTCGGTCATGATCTCACATGCATGAAGTAGAAAACTATCTACTAGTTGAGCAAGAAATTTAGTAGTTATTAGGTTAAGTACACCCTCTTGGAAAAGACATGTTGCGCCCTAACTTGGGTAGTTCCAATGTTAAGGCATTACCTCTAGTCTTGCACAACTTACGTCATATCTAGGATGGCTCCTTTGAAGTACATCCTTTAGAATCCAATGTCAACTGACAGACTCGCGAAATGGAAAATTTGCTCACTGAATTCAACATTATATATGTCACTCACAGTGCAATGAAAGCCCAAGCTTTGGCAGATCACTTGGCAGAGAATCTAGTTGATGGTTACTACGAACCATTTGATACATATTTTCCAAGTTAAGAGATTGACTCAATCAAGGAAGTAGGTTCGTATGGAAATCAGACCTTGCAATTATTCTTTGATGGAGCAATCAACGGAAAAGGCACAGGGATTATGGCAATTCTAATATTGCTTATAGGGAAACATTACCCTGCAACAGCTCGACTTTGTCTCTTTTGTAAAAATAAGACGAATGAGTATGAAGCTATCATCATGTGTCTACATATGGAAATAGATTTGGATATGCAATAATTGATTGTGTTGGGAGATTCTGATTTGCTGATTCGACAAGCTTCAGGCGATTGGAAGACTTGAGACTTCAAGCTTCTTCCATACAGACAATGTGTGTAAGATCTTAGCAAAAGGTTCAGGTCCATCGAGTTTAGATACATCCCTAGGTATCATAATGAATTATCCGGTGCCTTATCTACTTTGGCCTCAATGCTTCCATATCATGGAAACACATACATCACTCCATTGGAAATTCAAGTTTGGGACCAACATGGCTATTGTAATAAAGTTGAAGCAGAACTAGATGGTGTGTCATGGTACTCAGAGATCAAGATATTCTTAAAGACAGGGAGATGCCCCGAACATGCCAATTGAAGCCAAAAAAGAACTATTAGACGTCTGGCTAATGGCTTTCTTTCGAGCGGGGATGTTTTATATAAAGAATTCTGAATCAAAACTTGTTGAGATGTGCGGATGCTGAAGAAGCCGTGAAGATCATGAATGAAGTACATGCCGGGGTCTGTGAACCACACATGAATGGATATGTCCTTGCAAAAAAGATACTCCGAGCGGGTTATTATTGGCCTACCATGGAACGGGATTGCTTTCGCTTTGTGAAAAGATTTCATCAATGTCAAATTCATGGTGATCTCATTCATTCACTTCATTCAAAATTCCACCCGATGGCCTCTCCTTTTACCTTTGATTCACAATGAATAGATGTCATCAGCCAATTGAGCCAAAAGCCTCTAATGGACATCGATTAATTTTGGTCGCAATTTATTAATTCACCAAATGGGTGGAGGAAATTACTTTCAAAGCAGTCACTAAGAAGGAGGTCATAGATTTTTTCCATTCAAACATCATTTGTCTATTAGGTATCCCAAGAGCTATCATCACACATAATGCTATTGCAATATGATGCAGGAGGTATGTGAGCAGTTCAAAATTGTGCACCACAATTATTCTCCATACCGACCAAAGGCTTAAAAATTTATGGAGTCATCCAGTAACAATATTAAAAAGATTCTCAGAATGATGGTTCAAGGAACCAAACAATTTCAAAAGAATCTACCTTTTGTACTTTTAGGATATCGCACAACAATGTACACCTTAATTGGTGCAACTCCTTATTTGCTCGTTTATGGGATTGAGGCTAAGATTCCAGCGGAAGTTGAAATTCCATCTCTTCCAATTATTTTTTAGGATGAAAATGAAGATACTAAATGGGTCAAAACCCGACTAGAGCAGCTCACATTAACATATTAGAAACAATGACGGCCATTTGTTTTCGTCAGCTTTATCAACAAAGGATGGCTCATGCATACGACAAAAAGGTGCACCCAAGACACTTTGAAGTAGGTCAACTAGTCTTAAAGTGCATTCTACCACACCATCTTATCAAGTATTGTCAAAAGAAGCCCTGCACATTACTGATGTGGAGGGAAAAATCACAGGCATAATTTTTAATGTGGATACAGTCAAAAGATACTACATCTAATGCGTTCTAAGGTACTGCGACAACTTTAGGGTTAAAAGAACAAAGGCACCTCTTTCAAAAAAAAATCCTCTCTATGAAAATTGTAACTACGTTTGACCTGATTCCGAAAGGATACATAGGCAACCCTTTGGGGTTTGGTCATACCACAATCAGTCTTCTATTTTTTATATAAAATTGGGGCTTTTTTTTATTTTTGATATAGTAATGTTAGATTGTAATTTTGTATATTTAGCAACCGACATTTTGATCAACTCCAAGAATGATATCGATCATCAAAGGACACATTGGTGAAAAAAACCATATGAGTGAAAACCCTTAGGAGCGCCATGAATAAAAAAGTGAAATAAGAGAGTCTTATCGGTGAAAATTTTCATAGGCACCATAAGACGAGAAAAGAAAAAATCTTATCGGTGAATGTCCTGTGGACATCTCAAAATAAAAGGAGAGAAGATCATTGGAAGAAATCTGTAAAGATAACCATTTCTCTATACTCTGAATGAAGGATGCATGGATCAATTTGCAATGACTCAGATTTTGAGAAATAAAGAACTAAAATGGATCACGGGTCAAGTCCAATGTGCATATCATGGTTTACTCAAAGTTGACATATACCTCTAGATAAATTCTCTTTCTCATTTTTTAAATAATCGAATGTCATTCCTTAAGTTCAAAGTTTTTCTTGATCCAATCTTTCAGACTCTTAAATCTAATATTTTTCTAGTCTTTTCGGCATAATCCTTTCATAAAATAAGTTAAAATATTGCAAAGCTTAATGCGATTTTCCAAAAGTTAAAGCTGAGTATCTGAGTTGACATGGCATCGAGCAAGGACTAAATATGTGTCAGATCTTCACTAAAAACTCGTGAAGGAACACGATATAGTCTCTTAGGTCATGAAAAAAAATTCAAAATAAGAATTCATTCATTGGACATCAATCGCATCGCAATATTTAGTAGTACGAAAGGTAAAGGACCCTGAATTGACAACGAGGAAGCATCAAAGGTTGTTCAACCAAGAATTTTGAGTAGATCGAAGAAATTGCACAGAAGTATATTCAAGTCATAAGAAAATCAAGGCCAAAAACCAACCACCACATTAAAATAAAATAAAATTTTCTTTTCCTTTTTGTTTTGCTCAATACAAGAACAAAAGAAAATGCAAGATTACAAGTCGAAAATGGAACATCACAAAAAGAAAGTTCTCCAAAGTCATCACATGTTTGTTGTTTCATCTCATGTTATTCGCATTATTGCCTCTCAGTTTGACAACTTCGGGAAATACGCCCCAATCAGAATTTTGTGCAATACGCACCAGTCTGAATTCCGTGAAATGCGCACCGATCTGAGTTTTGTGCAATACACACATGTACTTCATTCATGTGCAATACACACATGTCCTTTATTCATTTGCAATATGCTTAATTATAAATTCTGTGCAAATATGCAATCGTCTTTAATTCATGTGTAATGTGCACCATTCCTTCTTCATATGCACAACACATCAATTTTCTATTCATCGGCAATACACACCATACGCATATCATGGGCAATTCGCACTACCATTCATGGGTTAGACACACCATATTTATATTTGGGTGATACACCCAAACTTAGGTCAATCAACAAAGACAATACGTCTTATTTGAAAATTTCAGGGCAATACACTCATTCCTTCTTTTCTTTCTAGGGCTATACATCCTAGTTCAAGATTATCTTTTTTTTTTTCTTCAACAAACACATCCTTTTGGATTTTGCATTTTGTGATCTTGAGTTTTGAGTTTCAACCGCCAACTCAAGTTAAAACATGCACATGAGAATGATCAGAGATTACACTCAGAGCAAGTAAAAGATCAAGACTAGACCCTTAGAGAAAACATCAAGCAGGGATCTTGTAACCCCTATAATTTAGATGGACATAGTTCTCTAGTTCTTTTCTTTAGAACTATAGGCATTAGATGATGACAAGCAATATGAAGTAATCTTTTTAACACAGTTTTTGATAGTTTCGGCAAGGGGTGTCAAAAATAATCCCAAACATAAGTAACTCGCCTAGAATTTTAAGGGTTGGGCTCAAGATAATTTGATTTGGGTTCAATCTCAACCCATTCAAACCTAACCCATTTGAAGAGAATTCTCCATTAAGCCCAATTCAATATCCAATTTCCACCCATTTTAAAACTTTTTATTAATTAAGATATGTTTCTATACTGAAAGTAAGGGTGGCAGCGGAACCGGTATTTACCGGTTACCGGTCCAGTCCGTCCCAGTCCGGTTCGGTTCTGGTTCAGTACCGGTTGGTACTTGTATGGACCGGTTCTTTTCGGTTCCGAGACAGGTACCGGGTTGAAAATCGGTATTTATCGGTAATTCCCAGTTCTAGAAATTACCGGTCTGATCCGGTCCGGTCTGGTTAATTTTTTTAAAATACAGTCGTAGGGTAACGGCTAGTGGGCCCCCCAACGGTTATTTCAGTAAAATTTCAGCCAATAGGAGCCCTAACCCACCCCAAACTTTTTTAATACCCTAAAGTTTTAAAAATTACACTTTAACCCATTTGTTTACTTATAAATACCCCTAAATTTCATTCTTTTAAATCACAAAATCATCTATTCATCTTCTACTATCTCAACTCTCTACTCTCTAATCTCTAATTCTATAATATATAATATCTTTAATTCCGGTGTTGCCTTATTTGGTCTTTGAAAATTAGATTTGGAGATTCAAAATTCAATTTTCAACTTTCCACATTCGGCTTTCGGCGGTCATAAACGTCTACTTTTTTAAGTAGACGTTCGGTACATTCGTTCGAACTTTAATTTTACTTATCATTTATATTTAAATAATTATTTATTTATTTTGTGATTCGTTATTTGCATTACATTTTTCGTATTATATATAATCTCACGTTTAATTTATTAATATGGATTTCGGTAAAAATATTGTTCAAAAAGGAAAGGGAAAAAAAGTGCATTAGAGCGTGTAAAAAATATTTGTAACTTTACGTCCTCTGATAATGCAAAAACAGGTTGTTCTTCTAAATGAAAAACTAAAAAATCTACTATATTAAGAATAAATATGGATGATTATAGACATGTTGATGATATGGTTTTTAATATTGATAGTAATTTAGGATTACATCCTTATCATGAACATTTACAACGTCCCTTTGGTAATTTTGATGAGGATTTGCCTAGTGATAGTGATAATGATAATGATATTGATAATTATACTAATACGCCTACTTTTTATGATGATGATGATGAAACTGAGCCACCTACGACTACTAATACTCCCAGTCCCACTCCCTTTCGTTGTCCTGCCCCTGTTCCCCCAGTTGATCCTAGGTCTAAGGTAGAACGTGTTAAAAATCGATTGTTTGGAAATTAATGACACAAAACAAAGATAAAACACAAGCTATTTGTAATAAATGTAAACATAGATCAAATCATAAAACTATTGGCAAATCTGGCAGGACGGGACATTTGAGTAGTCATTAAATGTCTTGTTGTATATTTAATTTTTGCATGCTAAAGCGGTAGTGAAAGCTAAAAAAAATGGTACCCCCCTTCCTGAAAATGTAGGAGTAGGCGGCTCTAACATGGTACAAACACAATTAAATCCGTCCTAGTTTACCACTTTCATATATTAGAGAAAAAGATCTTGAAGAACTAGCTAAATTATATGTGTTATGGGTTTGCCATTTACTTTTGCTGAAAATCCCGGTTTTATACATTATATTCAAATTGTATATATAATCAAATTTTTAAAGGTTTTGCTAGAAATACAATAAAAAAGGCTGTATTTGATTATCATGCACAACATTTTCAATATTTTCGTTGTTTATTTTATTATAATACTTGTAAAATATCTATTACTTCTGATATGGGTCGTAGTGTAAACGAAAATGATTATTTGACTGTTACTGCACATTGGATTGATGAAAATTGGTATATGCAAAAAAGAATTTTAGGTTATAAATGTTGTCAAATGCAAAAAATCTGTAGTTATATTGCTCAAACTATTTTAGATATTTTACAAAGTTATGGAATATGTGATAAAATAAGTAGTATAAACTTAGATAATGCTTCAAGTAATAATGCCGCTGTTGAATATTTAAAACCTACACTTTTTCCTTTCTATGGTGATAATTATCATATTAGGTGTAGTGCACATATATATAATTTGATGATTAGAGATGATGTACATATGTATGATAATTGATGTACGAAATTTGAAAATGCATGTCATTTTATATTTAAATGTCAAGTTAAGTCTAGGCGTAAAGATTTTCAAAATCGCTATTTTGAAAATAATCTTTCACCTAGAAAAATTCCAAAAACAGTGACTACTAGATGGAATACTTTATATGAAATGCTTGTAGTCACTTATGAATATCGAATACCCTTACAAATGGTTTGGAATGCTCATAATTCTGATATGACATATAGACTAGATAATTTGTTGATTGGCGTGATATAAATTAACTTATAGATTTCCTTAAAGTTTTTTACTTAACTATAAAAAGAATATATGTACTTTATAATGAATCAATTTGTATTGTTTTGCCTGCTATTTGTATGATTTCTTTTAAATTAAATAAATTTAAAAATAAACCAAGATTTCAAAGGAGTATTGAAAAAATGGTTCTAAAATTTAAAAAATATTATATTCCTATTCCTCAAATTTATTTAACTGCATGTTTGTTAAACCCTAAGTATAAAGATTTAAGTGCATCAAGAATGGTTGAAAAAATGTATTTTAACTTAGATATTAATGATGTATTAGAAGAAATTCCTCGTTGTCAACAAGTTAAAGATAGCATAAAATTTATCAAGTGAAAATGAACCTGAAAGATCTAGGGTTATATTTGATGAAAATAATATTGATTATTATTTACAGGATTATCTTGAACTTTCTCACGATAATAGAAATGATTTTGATGCCTATATTATTTAAAATACAGAACCTACTGAAGTGTTTCTCCAATGATGGAGAAATCGCGGCAAAGGATTTCCAAAACTAGTACCGATGGCTCGAGATTATTGGCAATGCAAGCGTCGTCGGTAGCTTCGTAAGGCGTCATTAGTGCAGCAAGGTTTCAACTTGGAGAACATAGGTATTCACTAGCAGCTGACAGCTTGGAGATATCGGTATTATTTCGAGATTGGATTAATGCCGAGAGAAGAAATTTGGGTCGTGAACCACTACCGACCAAATTTCAAGATGACGTTGATGAAGTAATGCAGGATTATAGTGACGACGGGATTGAAGCAATGGAAGATCTTTCTATTCAACCAATTCCCAAACATGTTAATAAAGAAATGTTGAATGATTTACGCAGGAATTTATATGGTGGCACCAACTATTAGTAAAAGTATGAAATTCGAGATTTAATTCAAACAGAACCCTTACTAGAAGGTGGTTGTGTAGATTAAATCTTTTAATACTCTACTAATATTTTTGTAAATGTAATTGTAATATCAAATAAATATTAATAAGAAGATAGGCTATTCGTCTTAATTTATTTTTTAATATTGTTGTTTTAATATAGTCAATTTTTAATTTTATATCTTTAAAGTTTAAATTTAAAAATTTTAAACTTTAAGAGTTTGAAATTTAAATTTTATAACTTTAAAATTTGAATTTAAAATTTTCAAACGTTAAATGTTTGAATTTAAAAATTTCAAACTTTAAAAGTTTGAATTTACAAATTTAAAGTTTGAAACTTTAAGAGTTTGAAATTTTAAATTTGAAACTTTAAAATTTTGAAAATTTTAAATTAAAACTTTAAAGTTTGAATTTAAAATTTTCAAACTTTAAGAGTTTGAAATTTAAATTTTATAACTTTAAAGTTTGAAAATTTTTATTTATTTTTTAACTTTTTTTAAGTTTGAAATTTAATTTTTTAATTGCATAATTATTATAATAAATATTATATTCAATTAAAAAAAATAAATCTTTAATTTTTTTAATTACCGGTCCGTCCCGGTTTCCTGTCCGGTCTGGTCCGGTATACTACCGGTTCCCTTCCGAATGGGATGGAACAGTACCATTTTTACCGTTTCCTCGGTCCGGTCCGGTACCGGTTCTGAAACGTTACCGGTTCCGGTAATTACCGGAGCGGTTCTCCCGGTTCCGGTACCACTGCCACACTTAACTGAAAGTATGAATTATTATCTATTTGACATCTTTTAGGATTTATCTATCCATTTGTTACTTTTTTTTACAAAAAATTCTTGAATGAAAATTCAAATTGTGATTATAAAAGTTAAATATCAATCTGTTAAATTATTGAGATTAATCAGGTAAAATTAGGCCGATCAAGAACCAATCCGTTTTTAGCCCATTTGAGCCCAAAGTAAACTTGTGCGCATCAAGACCCAACTCGATTTCTGTTAAACCCATTTTAATAATTCCAATATCAACCCAACCCGCCCATTTAACGCCTTTAGTTTCGGCTATCATAGTTCGAACTACACTGAACCGATTTCATTTTAATTGAGTATATATAGAAAACCTCTGAAGTAATGTTCGGTCTTCTTTTTCAAAATGACTTCATCGGAGTTAGAAATAGTAAAAACTTAGTCATTTTGTTCACTTTCTTTGCTTGAATACTCTTTATGTTTCCAAGCAAAGAGGGGTATGCTATGAACACCTAATTTTTGACGTGCTTATTTTACTCCTATAATATATAGTAACGTATTTTTTGAATATATATTTTTATTTTTATTTTTCTGTTGTTTGTCGTTTTGTGTATTATTATTTTTATTGGTCCAAATGACCATATTTTGTTTGAATTGGGCTGATTTAGATTAATTTATGATGGTCCAATTGATTTTGAGCCGATCTAATAGAAATATTTAAGATTGAATCCCAATAATTCATGATATTTTGATCCAAGGGCTATTATTGGACCCTAAAAAAAATACAAAACTCCAAAATTTAACAGATTTTGTATTTTAGATTTTTATTTTTCTTCTTCCCTTCGCTACCGCCACCGCCTCGGTAGCCACCACCTTTTTGGCTGGAAAAATCTTCAAAAATTTACCATCTCTTCCATTTACCCCCCTCTACAGAAATCCACAAACCTTTCATGCATATCTATAGCCAAATTCTATAGATCTAAGAAAAACAAATATGAATCTTCACCTTTCTCCTTCAATTTATGAATTTCCGATCATCCCCATCTCAAACCCTTTTAATAAATGTGTAGAGATCTTCAAGGGATATCTTTTGATATAAATTTTTGGTCCAAAATCAATCAAAAAATTTCCATCAATATTTTCTGGCGACCTTCATTTACCCGAAAATTTATTTCAATCTTTCCCCCCTTTCAACCTTCAAATTTATCCTTATCATTTTCTTTTTACCATATAAGTCATTTTAAAGTTTGATTTTATATTGTTTTGTTAATGTTGTTTAACTTTATCATGTTGGTTTTGTTACTTGAATTATTATCATTATTATTTTTACAATTTTTTTTAATTGCAGTTTTATTTTTATTTTTATTGTTTGACATATTTTTTTGTATTTGATCATCAAAAATATTTTAGATGTTTAAATTTTGTGTTAGTGGGTCGATTTTTTTTTTGGATTTTTTGGTCTTGATTAAATGGGTCGATATTTTGGACCTGTTTTTTGAATTTAGATGACCCATTAGCTATTATTCAAGGAAAATTTTCAAAATGTCAATATTTTAATATTTAATAGAACCACGTAGCCACACTTTAAATATTTATCAAAAATGTCAATATTTTAACTTGTTATATAATTGATTTATGTATTTTTTTTCTTTGACTTAACTTATTAAAATACAACTAAAAAAATAACAAATTAGAGAAAATCATGGGAGAGAATTTTTCAAATTAAGTAAATAGTGTTGAAAATATATTTTTACTTAATTTACAGATTAGGAGACTAAAAGATATACAAATTCTCTAATCTTCCTCATCATCCAATAACGACTTTCTCCATTAATTATTCTCTTTCTTCGTAGTGAGCAAGACAATTGATCAAGGTTTTTGCCGGAATAAAGGAGATTTTTTTTACATATTAAGAGACTAAGGCAACAAATTCTCTCGTCTTCTTCGTCTTTCGTTAACGACTTTCAATTCTTTATTGAAAATCCTCATTCTACGTAGAAGAGAAGACAATTGATAAATGTTTTTGCCGAAAAAAGGAGATCGGTACAAACAAATAAGCATACAAATTGAGTGGGGCTTCAAACTATTGAATTGGTGCTGAACAACACTACGGTTGTTGGATGCATTGCTGATGTCAAAAATTCGGTATTTATTTGAAAGATTTATTTCGAATTCAAAGTGTTTTGGATACAACAGTTCAAAATTTTATTTGAATACAATTTGACTTTGATACAACAATTGAAAGATCAAAAATTGTATATCATTTGTTTTTAATTTGTATGTTTATTGATGTAAAATTTGTATTTCCTTTCTGTTTCGAATATACATTTGCATCTAAATACAATTTAGATTATGTAATACAAATTCTATATTCAAGCTAATAAATTATAATACAATTAAGTTCAAAATATATTTTTTACTTTGTAATCTGTTTGGGATAAAAACAGTAAGTGATAGAATATTTTGATCTTTTATTATGGATGCTTGGAATACATAATAATTTGGAATTCTACTTAGTTGATGTTCTCTAAATTAGATATTGTATATAATATAATTTTTAAATACGTAACACATATGAAATACATTTTTATCATGAAATACAATTTTCTTTTGAAATACAAACTTTGATTGTTACTATGATTATAAATTTGTATGTTTAGACGAATAGAATACAATTTTTCCTGGAATTTTAAGAAAAACTATACATTTTTGAAAAGTATAAAACTCAATGTTGTATCATTTCTGAATGTACACGAATTTTACATAAGTATATGGATACAGACATGCTTCTTAAATAACTACAAAGTCATTTGGCATATCTATTGGAATAAATACAAACTAAGAAAGAAAAACAAATTTCATTATACAAGCACAAACATGAAAATATTAATGAAAACAACTACACATATAAATATTGAAATGATTACAATTTTAAAAAATGATACAAGATTCTAAAAAAATACAATTACATTGTGAAAGAAATAATTAAATGGATAAGGTAACAAGTGTAAGCTATGAAAATTAATTAAGGTTTGAGTTATTTAAGGAGAGGGAATAAAGAATAAAATTGTGTGAGAGAAAATATAGTAAAAGATTAAGAGAGAGAATGAGAATTTTTCCAATTTCTGGAAAAAAAATGTCGGAAGAGTAAAAGTCGGGATTTAAAAATGGCGGATAATTGAAAGTGTAAAATTTGAGAGAGAGAAAGTATTTTTCTTTTATTAATATGAGAGATAAATAATTGGAAAAGGTTTAATCAATGTGAGGTAAAATAGGAATTAAATTGAGATATATAGTGCTTTTAAGAATAATGACATTTTGACATTTTTATTAATATTTTTAAAGTGTGAAGGTTTTTACTAATTATGTTTTTTTTTTGACTAGGTTGCTAATTTTTCTATTATTCAATCAATGAATAAAATAAATTGGCCATCTAAAATGACATTTGGGCCTCTTTTAAATTTTCTAGATGACCCATACAACTATAATTCAATTAATGAATAAAATAAATGGGTCATTTAAAAGGGCAAAAGAGTCTTTTAATTAAATTATTTTTTTAAAAATAGGGAATATTTCATTGGTCTTCTTGGATGACACTTTGAGAAAATAAAGAGTTCGTTGCATGCATTGACTCTTAAGTTTTCAAGAAGAGTTGGAGATTTAATGCTCAACACCTATTTAAACCCCCTTCTTCTTTCATTTGAGAGGACACAAAAAAATATATATAGAAAAAAAAGAGAAGAACAAAATTATAATAGAGAAAAACATAAGAAAATTCTTCTTCTTATATATTTTTTAAAAAATCTTTGGTGATTTTTGGAATTCAAATAAGTTTGCTTCCACATTTTACTTGTCATCAATTTTAGGTATTTCTTTTACAACATTCTCATTTTTGCAAAAAAAAAAAGGTAAGAATTAAAAAAATGTATATATGGTCTGTTCATAAAAGAAATTTCTCTTAAATAAATATATAAAATGACTATAAAAATAAAAACACAAAATCGGCTAATTTGACATAGTAATCTAGCTATTAGATAAAAATTTGACTATTTTTACGATCTTCTTTCAAAGAAGGCAATGTGGTCATGTTGTATGAAAACTTTACTAATGTTACGACCAGAAAGTACACCCTATAAGTTAGGGCAACCCTTAGGTTGAAACAAGGTGGACTTGAACTTTCGAGGTTTTTCCACAAGCCTCTTAGATATAATTCGTTACATATGACATGAAAAGTGGTGTGAAATTTCAAACTTTTTATGATACATAATAAGGAAAAACATTTTTTATAAATACCAATGGATAGTCTCATTGTCACAAGCCAACTTAAAGACACGACGTAAATATCTTAGGGACACGGTCCTTTACATTGAAATAAATACATAATAAGTCTTAAAAAGAAACTAAAGAAACATCTACTATGCCCTCGAAATTATGAAGACATACTTAGTCTTGAGACAGTCGATTCCCAAGCTTGCCTTCTACCCTTCAACTCGGCTCCGACCTATACTTATAAAGTATAGAAAAGTATGAGGTTAGTACAAACAACGTACTAAGAATGACATTATGCAAAATCATGAACAAAGGGACAAATTTGAAGAAACATACAAGTCATGCTAATTTGATAAAACCCTTTATGAATTAAGTTAGAGACATCACATGATCATCGTTTAATACAAAAGGTGAAACTTCTGTTTTTCTTAACATAACAACACACTTATAGTGAACCCAAAATATCACATGAACTATTCCTATCCTAAGTTGTCATAAGGTTCCCTTAGGTAAGACATAAGGAGATTTCCCATACAACCTACCCAATACTTACCAAATAGATCCTTAAGACTACTAAAAGACTGTCACATCCGGGGAGCACTCCCTAGAAGTAACATGGCGTACTTGACCTCTCGAAGGTCTTATACAAGCTCATAGTTATCATTCATCGCATTAACATAGTAAATTTAGCGGAAAATTCAAAATTTTTCATAGCGCATCATATATTAGAAACTTTACTTAATATATATATAAAACGTAAGTCATAATATATATTTAGACCTTCAGCCTCTTTGCCATATTAGACTCAACAACATTACAGTACATTAGGGACACAACCCTTAAGGCATAAACATAAGTACAACTTTATAAACTTTACAGTAAAGACATCAGTAGGAGATCCTTGAACTTAAGGATTCCTTTCATTGAGCTTGGGAATCATCTATCAAGCTCCTCAATCATATAGTCATCCACTAAGAATCCATAACCTACACTTTGTGTAAAAAGTAGAAACTAATGGGATTAGTACAAGAATGCACTAAGTATGAAAACCATACAAAAACATGCATTTAAAAGAGACATTTTCTTGAAATCATACATCATGCCTTTTTGAGTAAATCTTCATAAAACCTTTATCCAATAGAATTACCATCATTCACATACTTCATATAAACGAATTCAAATGCCAGACATTACATAAGATCACATATAGAACTTATGACATTTACATGTCACATTACAGTGAGCTATTCCTTCTTCATAGTGAACATTTCTTTCTTTTATTAATTAACCTCCCATGTAACCCTGTAGTGATACTTGGTGCAATGTATCACTTTAAGGTCAGAAATAAACATACATATAACCTACATAAGCCAAAACATAACATCATATAAGCATAATATATCAAAGAGACATTTAAGTCAAGACTACATTGGCTCTAGAATAAGCTACTTCAAGTTGCACATATTTTTACTTCTTTTCACTTCCATTATTATAAGACCTTGTTCATGACCCGAATATTAGTCTACTACTGCAATGTACATGTGAATCCTCATAATCCCACACATCCTTAATACACCCCTTATGAGACCACAAACCTTAACATTCTATTCATACATCAATAAGTAAGTTAAGACAACTTCATTCATATCAATACAAGAACTTCATCACATA
Organism: Solanum pennellii; assembly: GCF_001406875.1. Lineage (NCBI taxonomy): Eukaryota > Viridiplantae > Streptophyta > Magnoliopsida > Solanales > Solanaceae > Solanum > Solanum pennellii. The sequence goes on along the minus strand of NC_028640.1, from coordinate 49,217,482 downwards.
GTCATTTAGACCCACATAGTGCATATAACGATCAGACCACATTATATAGATTCATACCATGCACATCTTTATAACAAGTAGATAAATACTACAAAGCCATGCATATGGACATACTCATAATCATACACATAAGGTCACCTTTCTATGACTTCCTAAGGAGCTACTTGTGCAATGTCTAGATGGTTTCATTACTTCCACCTATCCTAAGTAACCTCCCTTAAGTCCTCCTTGTTAGGATCCTATTCATTTTCTTCCATTGTCCATTTTACTTTAGGGAAACCATAGCCTTAACCGACACTAAGACCTTGGGTGCTAAACATTGAATTTGGTGTTGTAGAGCCTTACACTAATGGAAGATGTTCCTACCTAGCCAAGGTAGAACAATAACACATGCTAGCATATTAGGTGATATCATTTACTAGATCCTAAGTGGCAAGCATAGTTTATGAAACTTGGGTCTGTTATGGAAATATAAACTCTACACCCTTTGTTGGGTCATGAGGCTATCCACCCTGTGAGGACCGTAGTGGACCCTTTCACCTTCCCTCTTTAAGAAGGTTCCACCCCCTCATCTACAAGTTCACTCGTTGCTAAGCTAAGTTCCCTTTATTGTAAAAGTCTTTATTTATCATTTCTTTATAAAACATAGGTTTTTGGAGAGTCATCCCCTCATATGCTTAGCTCATAGGTCATGTATGAGAATTCCTTTCATCAAGCTATATCATGTGAGAAAACCTTTCACATGGACATAACATATGTAAGCACCTATCTAGTTTAGGATACTCTTGAGCACACCCTTCAAGTCTCTTCTATTGACTAGATCATGTTCATGTATCAATGTATAAGTCTATAGGTGTACCTATATGAGCAATCCTTTCATATCAAAACTCCAAGAAACTATGCACATTCATACTTCATCGTATCATATACTTAACATCATAGCATATAAGTCATGTTTATAACTTGTTCATACAATCCTATGCATGTCCTTAGAAGACCAACCTAGAAACTATCCCATCACGGTGAACATGTACAATGCATAGTCAAAGTTCCATATCCTTGCCTATGCTAGTACATCTATCAAGTCATCCTAGTGAATGAATGATACATCACACAACATCATAGAATAGTTAGCATAACAAAAGACTCATTCATTTAAGACTTACAACATTCTTATAGTAAGCTTTAGTCTTTATGTACCTATCTTAACTTTTCATCACATATAGCATTATAAGACCTCATCATGGGCAGCAAGTACATTTTACCCTAACATAAATATACACATACTTTTGCACTAACCATACCACCTAAATCACAACTAGAATAGGAAAGTAGACATAAGATTCACATGGCATCATCATAAGCACACATTCACATGTTCATCAATTTTCCTACAAGGCTATGGTAAAAACATATATAATGACAATAAAGTAAACATCTCCACCATAAGTGGACCATACCACACAATGTCGTACAAGACTTCATTAACATTATAAAGAAAAGTAGGGAGAAAGAGTAGACCTTAAAAATTCATCAACCCTCTTGACTAACATTAATCACTACACCCTTTCATCAATTATATACATGTACTGGGCAGTAACTAATTGTACTTTAAACATGAGAGAAACCATGTACAAATCATTGCAAGATCAATATACAACTAGTGCAAAAGATTACCATTGTTTTAGAGAATAGATAGACATAGCTCATAAATCAATTTCCCTAGTCTTGTTTATCAATCAAGATTCATCAATAATGCTTATGTAGAGAAGTAGCCAAAGAAAATCATAACTTTAACGAGATACTACTACAACTGCCAATAAACTCAAAATCACTATAAGCATGCTTCATATTAGGAATTCATGGAAAGTAAGTTTACATTGGTAAATCTTATTCAAACTATCATGAAGTGATCCACATTGTATTCGTTACATATAATTCATACTCACATTGCATTATAGGCAGTAGATATGGAGAATTAACCATGATCGATTCATATTACAACTAACTACAAGAAAAATGACCTTTAGCGAAAGAAAATCCCGTCACTATAAGTCTAAATATGGGCGTTAAAGGTCTAAAACGACCGGTCAAAAGTTGGTCGTCACCGGTCGTCAAAAGCTCCGTCGTAAAAGATTAACGATCGGAGTTGTTCGACCGGTTGTTAAATATTATTTAACGACCACAATTAATCCAGTCGTTACATTTGGTTACAACGAAGAAATTTCCCTTCATTGATGGTCAATTGGCCGTTAGAATATTCAAGTACAACAACAAATTAGGAGAGTTATAACTAATTGTAGCGATAAGAATTCATATCGTTGATTAAAGTACTTTTTATTAATCAGATTTCCTGTCACAAATTTCAATCAAATTATTACATCTTATTTATAGTTTCTATTTTTTCCATTATTTCTCAAAATAAACTACTCAATATATATTAATTAATATTTTTCACATCCAATTGAAAATTTGATGTAAAATTACATAGTTAATATTAAAGAACACATTGATTTAATTACTTAATACTTATATGTTCAACACAATACCTAAAAAAAAATACACGTTCAACATAATAAAAAATATGTGTTCGACATCTATCAAATCAAAGATTGAAATTAAGAAAATGACATTATATAGTAACTACAGAAAAATCTGCACTAACAATAAATTATAATATTCTTTTCTACACGCGCCACATGAACTCTTCCTAGGTTGTATTAAATGATGAATTACCGAAGAATAGATTAGTAGTATGCCTGTGCCAGAAGACCTTCTCGTAGATGATTTCTAGTCAGTGTGCCACGAGTGGCTTCTCGATGAATAAGCTGCGATTGCTCTTGTTGATACAGTTTCATTATTTTAGGTAGTTCTGTATTCTAATGATCCCGTCTTACCTGATGATTAGGATTTGCTTTCCCTATTTGAAAAAAGGAGATCTGTGTCACTCTGACTATGCTTCACACTTGAAATTCTACAGCTTTCAAGAGCTCATCATAGCCCTTTTTGTGACTCGAATCCAGTTCATCATAAAGTTTTTTGTGATCACGCTCATCATAATCTTTCCTTAAAGTAGATGACCAGTTTGAAATCTCAACACCAACATATTCATTGAAGGAGTATCTTCTTTTTCACCAAAATCGCATCAAGGTGACATGATTCGAACCTATGGCCTTCTGTACCCAAAACAGATGTGCTGACTAGACTGTGCTACACCTCCTCTCACCACCCTGAAGCATATAGATCCACCCGATCGATGAACACTCAAACCGAACTCGACCATCCTTTTGGATGGATGCGAGAACCAATCCGAGTAATCAACCGCTTTTTTTGAATCTGCCTCAAGCACCCCAACCCTACCTCCAAAAAGTCGTTCGTATAGTGCAAGAGCGCTCATATTTTTTTGCTTACTCTTTTACTTTCACTTCTCAATCCGGATCACTCCCGGCTATGGTTTTGACCTTTCTCCTGTTTAGAAGTGGATTCGAACCACCGACACAAGGATTTTCAATCCTTTGCTCTAACCAGCTGAGCTACCTGAACCACTTTCCTAAAGTCTGTTTTCTTAATCGAAGAGCGCCCTACCTTACCACTTGACTAGTAAGGGAAAATCCCTTTACTAAACTATGAAAATAGAATGTATAGGATTTTTTCGCTTCTTCGTCAAGATTTCGAGAAGCTCTTTAAACTGCCACCTAATCCCCCGACATGCTCAAGAACCGATATCCGTCTAGGGACTGCTGGAGGGAGCTTACTTATAGAAAGAAGATAGGCCAGAAAAACAAAGTGCAACGGGCTCCCCGCTCCTAGTCACTAAGAAGTGGTATTCTGTCCTCCGGGGGACTGGACTCCACCAAGAGGTTATTTCACTCAAATTATTTCGCCCGCCCGTTTCATTTCTGTACCGGTGGAAATGGGGTTCGAACCCATGATACAATCTTCTTGTATGTCGATTTAGCAAACCAGTGCCTTAAGCCACTCAGCCATACCTCCAAGTTGTTGATCGAAATGGAATTGGATGTGCAGGGTTTGGTTTCTTGCCCGAAGGAAGGGCTATCTGATCCGATCAACTAAGTAATTCGTAGCGCGCTAGCGCGCGTACTCTTCCTCTATGAGCGAGACACCATCCAAATCTGCCACTCCTTGGACGAGGCCTTCTGTTCTATGAACACACAAACCCACGAACCTAATAGTTGGATCCATAAGGAGACAATAGAAAGCCATTCATTCTAGTCATTGCACCCGGATTGAGGATTGATTGATCTAAACCAAAGACTTGATTATATATAGGAGAAAGGAATTCTCATACCCTGATACCACTTTGAGGAAACCTAGAACTGAAGAAAGTCTCTTTAGGATGGCTTTGTCCTAGCTAGATCGAGTCACAACTACTTATTATAGAAGACTTAGGCATACTTCCCTATACTTCTCCTAAGTGACATCAAAATCAGCTGATTCGAAAGCACCAATAGATGAGATTGAATCAGGAAGAAGGTTCACCCCTCACCTTGGGGGATTGGGGAGTTGAGACTTCCTTGCTCTTAGGACCGCTGTAAGGCAAATATGATCAGTAAGCAAGGGAATGGATTCTTCCTTTTATAAGGACTGACTCTAATCGTGATTTTGACTCTATTATGATACCTTCCTCTGCCGCAATAGAAATCGATAATGGAGGTGACTTCGCTACACTTGTTTATAGTTGGAAATTCCAACTCGAAGGCCCTAGTACGAGTGACTTTGCACCAGATTAACTTGATGCCTTTTTTCGGCATCCCTTCTCAGACGTCTTATTCCTTGCCTTAGTAATGTGCAATCATCTACTTGGTACCATCTCTTATTCTCCTTCCTTTGCGAGGTAGTACTAATTAATGCTTGAATTGCTCCTATTAGAAATTGATCTACTCTTGGGTACGAAAGAAGGATATTCCGAGCCTGGGCACATCCCTTTGAGAGCTTTGTTTAGCCTCATTTACTATGTTAATCCCTCCGTATTGGTTATGGATGAAGCCGATCCTATCCTTGGTAATTCACATAGTGGCTAATCTTAAGTCTCTTCTCTCGACCGGATGAGCCTATGTCACTAGAACAGGTGAAGAAAGACTCCAATAATTGTACTGGCAATTCAAGATGAACTCCTTCCGTGCAAACAATAATAGTACTAAACTTTCCAAAAAAGAGAGATGAGATCAAGCTTTGAAGTTGGTAGCTGAAAGAAAGTTATTCGTGAAGGTCAAGCCAGAGCATAAGGAAGGAAGCTCACTCAGAAGCAAATTTTGACTACTATTTAAGAGTACCGAAGCTCAATGGCATTGATCACACCTACGGCCAGAAGAAAGAAAATAACTAGCTCCCTGGTCGCTCCATTGACTGACTGGCTTAGAGGGCATTCTGCATAATAACCAGTGCAATTCGTGCATCAGTCGGTAGAGGGTTCCGCTAAAGTAAGTAGCTCACAAAGAGGGAGTTCCCTAGCTGGTACAAATAGATAGAGCTACTAGTAAGATAAGCAAAGGCGGTTGAGAGTGGAAGGAGTTAATCTCTTAGCCTCAAGGTGAAAAAATATAACAACTGACAAGGAGTAGCTATTTAGGGTGACAATCTAGTATAGCACTGCTAACAGGACGGTCAGTCGATAGCGAAAGCAAAACTTTTCACATCTCTATCACTCTTTTTTCTCATGAACTCAAAATGATTGACTATATTCAATATAAAGGAGAAAAAAGGATTTTCCCCCCCATATTCAACTACCCATCCAAGAGCATTTGGCTTTTCAGAATACTTTCTTCTATTTCTTTTTCTATGGACTGCATAAATCTTAACTTCCAGCCCAAAGGAGGATAATATCTTTTGGCATCTCAATCCTCACGGTAATAATTATGCCAATTCTGCCTAAAAATATCTTCAGGTGATCAAGGGGGCTCCCTTTTAAGTAGATGAGATTAGGACGAAAGATATTATCTCAACGCCTTTTTTCTCTGGTTTGCTCTTTCAAATCCAATTTTGTGCTGCAGTAATGTAATCGGGATTTTATCTCCTAAATTCTTTTTTCTATGAAAGCAAGAGGTGGAAAGTTTTGTTTTAGAAATTCTGCCCTATTCCCTGAGATCTAGAAGCATTTCAACAACTATCTCTCTTCCCTAACGCTCTTTTTTTTTACTTTTTTCAAAGGGCAATGAAGGCCTTCCTGATAAGTTCTCGCTATATCGAAAGGATATCACACATACAAAACCTTAGCTTCGCTGACTTTAGGAGGTCTGACCTTCGCCACGACATTAGTGGCTTAGCTCTTCGCGCTTCCCGCAGTCTTGTTTTATTGAGAGAGAGTAAGGGGGGGGCACGGAAGATTGGTCCGCTCCAAAAATCTGAGTTTTTCGGTTCGACCCCCTATGTGGTTGGCTTTGTTACCAGTCTGTCTCATTTCTCTTGATGGAATATATCAATACCCCAGCTCCATCCTTGCTTGTGTTCTTCACCGGCACTCGCCATATGTATCACTCATCCCGCTCCCCATGGAGTGGTAAGGGGTATTCTTGTGTGTTATAATCTTTACGGGAATGAATCGCATATGTTGGTTGAGAATTGCTCGGGAATTCATTGATAATAACTTTGCCAGTATCTAGGGAGGCTACTCTTTTTTTTCGTCGATCGAGCCGCTTTCCCTCATTCCACTCGTCCATCCCTCTGCAGGAACTTGTACAATCGATGCCACAAACATAGACAACTCTATTTTCAAAGAAATAAGGAAAGGGGTGACAATTTGGCCCCAGATATCCGGAGGTGTGGAAAGAGCAGTTTTGAGAAGCGGAAAAACCATCAAAAAATGACGATAGTTCGTGGAGGTTTCTACAGAAAGACCCCTTGGTTTCTTGAAAACAGATCACAATTACAGGTACCTCGGAGCATACCAATGGAATGAACGAAATACGAACAGTTAACATAATATGTTCATAGATATTACGTTGTAACTTGATCATGAGCGAATTTGTTGATGTTGCACCCATGAAGGATGGAAAGTGCCAAACATTGGGAATTACCCGGGGAGGAGTTAGGAACAGGAACAAGGACAAGCGAGAAGCACTTAAATGGAGGAATCGATTGTATTCCGTCCTTTGTTCCCCATAGCAACTGGGGATCAAAAAGCACCAAAATTGATGACTTATTAAGGGAAAGACGAAGTAAGAGCATACTATTGGAGACGTTGCAACATATGTCGGGAAGGACTCCGTTGATTGTGTATAAACAAAATATGAATCCAAAGGCAGGGTACGAAAATTTTTAGATAATGGAGATACTAACTCTTTTAGGAACCAGAAACGTGTAAACCATGTCAAACAAGACCAATCAATACCCGAACGGAACGGATTCGAGCTTCTCCTAGAATAGTTGCCGGTGTAAACTGAAATTCATAGGATATATATGAGTAATACAAAGGAGAAATTATAGGATTTGATTAATTTTAGTAATGAACAAAACTAATAGGATTGATTATGTATCATAACTGAATCACTACATGAATTAGAACTGAATCACTACACGAATCAGAACTTGAAACAATGAAAAAAAATGTTATGGGGCTTCCCTATCGAGAAGAAAAAGTTTTTCTCTTATAGAGGAATTTTCTTCGCTTAGAAAAGCGTTCCTTCTCTCAAGGGATTTCCATAACTCAACTAACTCTTGGCGATGGTGCATTTCCAATTGGGCTAGTTATATAATAGAAATCAACTCTTACTTGCAAATCTAAAGGGAGGTAGAACCTCAGAAGTATGAGGAAAAGGCATGACCAGAAGAATTGTGCGAAATAAGTTAATTTATCCAGTTGAGGCATTCTTTATTGATTGAGAAAAAAAGATTCCATCAATACAGCTTCACTCCGTCAAGCCTGTACGAGTAGTGAAGAGGTATAGATCTAGTTTGTTATTGACCGACGGGAAGCATGGGACAAAGGAGAAAGTTTTAAAGCTCGCTGACAAGGGTTGGCAGCTAAATTCAGTCTTTGATACCCCATAACATAAGAAAGTCGTGGAGTGAATAAGCCCATTTAGAGATAGGGGTGACTTACTTATGGTAGTAATTGCGAATGAGCAAGTAGGGGGCGGAAACTAAAGAGGTAGCGAGACTGACCGTAATTTCAGGAATAGGTTGAGTTTCTTTCATTTTTGTTATGAAAAGTGAAAGTCGTTTCATTTAGTACGAGATCGCTTCACACCTCACGGTGCTTACACCTCTCGCCTATCGAAGTTCTGTAAAAAAACCTCGTCCGAGAACTTGTATAGAGAAGGATTTCCTGCGGCGCAACAGTTCTTCCATACCAACAGCTGCCCGGCTCTGCTATTGGCATAAGAGCCGGTACACCATACGTTAGCCCAACCCAGTCCTCTCTTACTAGGGTTGGCTCCTCGCAGTTTTCCCTTTAACACCAACGGTAGATAGGAACCAAACTGTCTCACGCCATTCTAAACCCAACTCATGTACCTCTTGAATCAGCTACAATCAAACCCTTGGGGCCTTCTTCAACACTAGGATGTGATGAGTCGACATTGAGGTGCCAAACGACTCAGTCGATAAGAGCTCTTGGGAGTCATCAGCATGTTATCCCCGGTGTACCTTTGATCTGTTTAGCGATAGCCCTTCCAAACGGGACTCCCGGATCACTATGGCCGACTTTTGTCTCTGTTCGACCAGTCGGTCTCACAGTCAGGCAGACTTATGACATTATGCTCACGAGCACAATCTTAGATTGAGCCTACCTTCGCATACCTCCGTTACTCTATAGGAGGCATCCGCTCCAGACAAACTACCCACCTCGCAATGTCCCGCCTCCTCCCGAATAATCGGTGCTGCGGTTAGGCATCCTTAGATGAAAGAGTGGTCTTTCAGGATTGGTCCTTGTGTGTCACCACCTCCCACCTATCCTACACATTAGATTAAGGTTGTCACTGCGAAGCTATAGTTAAGGTGCACGGGGTCTTACCGTCTAGCCGTTGGTACTCCGTATCTTCACGTAGAATTTAATTTCACCGGGTCCGTGTCGGAGAAAACAGGGCAGTCGTTACACCATTCGTGCAGGTCGCTACTTGTGCGACAAGGAATTTTGCTACCTTAGGATAGTTAGAGTTACTGCTACCGTTTGCCGGGGCTTCCATTCAAACCTTATAACACTTCTCCTTCCAACCTTCCAGTAACGGGCAGGTGTCAGACTATATACAATCGTGTTACCACTTAGCAAAGTCCTGTGTTTTTAATAAACAGTTGCTACCCCCTGGTACGTGCCGCTTTCCTAATTAAAATATAGGAGAGCACACCTTCTCCTGAAGTTACGGGGTCATTTTGCTGAGTTCTTTCGACATGGTTCTCTCAGGCGCCCTAGTATACTCTACTTGTTAACCTGTGTTGGTTTGGGGTACGGTCAGTTCACCGGGAGGATAGCCCTTCAATATTCGAAGTTTTTTACTGGAAGCTTAAACCTTGTTGATTATGACAACAGCCGCGAATACAAACAGACTCGTGACTATGGCAGGGCAGTACACTCAGCTCTCTCGCGACCCCTACTCTAATCAAAAGTCTTAAGGCCCCTACTTAAGATAGGTCGCCAAACTATGACGGAGAGTTTTGCCTGTTGAAGCTCCAGTCGCGTAGGGAGACCGGGCCAAGCTGAGTCAGAAAGGCTTTGATGACTCAAGGTTCATATTAGGGAAAGGAGAGTGGGGGAAGAGGGGGCAGCCCTCGGCCCGATTATCCAATTCACTCCAACAGAAATGCATGGCTCTGTAGTCAAAGCAACTTCGTCACTTTGGTGTACCCATTGGACGGCACCCCTTTCAGGGGTTCCTTAGGGACCGATTCACTCTGCGTAGATTGACTGAACGCAGAAAACCTTCCATTGGCAGGCGATCGTGTAATTCACAGGATTTTTCGTTACTCATGTCAGTATTCTAACTTGTGATATCTCCAGGTCTTGTTACCAAAAACCTTCCCTGATTGACAGAACGTTCCGCTACTGACACTTGAAAAAGCAGCTTCCAAGGTCTCGTCGCTTCAGTGAATCACTTGAGCCCTGATACATTTTTGTTTCCATGGAGCTAGACCAGTGAGCTATTATGCTTTCTTCAAAGGGTGGTTGCTTCCAAGCCCACCTCCTGTTTGTCATCGCTCGATCACTATCTTTTCCACTAAGTCATTTCTTAGGGACCTTAGCGTACGATCTGGCCTGTTTCCCTCTTGACTTTGGATCTTAGCACCCAAAAATTCTGACTGTTCTTTCACATGTTGTTCTTTAATCTTCAAAATCTTCATCTGTGAAAAGAATAATTTGAGGTAAACTAATTAGTAACGAATAAGTTGAACTTAAGGATTAATTTTCTGTTATAGTAAATACACAAATCAAGATGGAGTATGAAGCCGACATGTAATTAGTTTCTTTTTCAATCCTGATCTATTTTCTAATATATATATATATATATATA
>NC_028640.1:49164717-49206966 GCF_001406875.1 Solanum pennellii | reverse complement strand
CTCTCTCTCTCTCTCTCTCTATATATATATATATATATATATAGATATATATATATACATATATATATATACATAGCAACTAAAAACAAATTTGATGTTCTAATTCATGAATTCTAGATAATTTCTCTACCTAACCTTCAACATTGAGGATCTCCACTGGCAGCCAACAAGATTTGTACTACGTTTCACATGAACATCTCATACAAAAGGTAATTGCCGCTTCCTCATTTAAATATTTATTTAACCGTATGCTTGTGGATAAGTTGAAGGAAAGAAAACATAGATAAGTTGTTGAAATGGAGAATGCAAGTGGATAAGATAAAATAAGCTTGCATCCGAATGGCTAGCAGGAAGAACAAAAATTTAAACAACTAATTACCAAGTGGAGAATGACACAGACATGATCAAATATGTTTGAAGTTGCAGGTCAACAGAGAAAGGATAATGTGAAAGTATGTGATGTTTGAGATTAACTACTAATGCTACAATAATAAGGGCAGATTATATTGACAGTGATATTATAGAGGAAATGGTAATACAAGGATCTAATCAGATTACAAATCCTAGTTTTCTTCCAACAACTATATACAGAACAATAACCATATTGATACCTACTTTTACATTTGAAGATGTTATCACAATCTCATTGGTATATACATAAACAAAAATAAAATCAATCTTTTAGCTTTGTGGATATTATAAGTAAAGTGACATCGATTTTAGTTATATACAGAAATAGCAGAGTAAGAATTGCCAGATCATACAAAATATTTAAGATAACGCAATGCACTAAAAAGGAAAACAAATAACTCACAACTGCAATAACAAAGCCCATATAAACGAGGAGTACCAGAAAACAACATCACTTCATTCACAAATAAACATCATGTAATAATAACTAATAGAATATTTACAAATCTGATGGAATGAATGGAACTGAAGAAGACTGACGGGTCACTATATTTTCAAGGTGTTCATATTTACACTCTAGAATATCTATGCATTTTTATAGTGATTCCTTTTCTTTTCGACTTGTTTTAAGATCTTCCCACAATGCAGCCTTTGAAGTGGTACATCCTTTTAACTCCTTAATTGTTATTCCACCACCAAATTTAATTACGTGACTTTTTGCATGCTGGTCAAAAGCACCTTTCCACTATCTCAATATTGGTTCAGATTGTAGAAGCTCGTGAATTTCAGCCTATAAGACATAAAATTATTTAAATAACGCAATGCACTAAGTAAGAGTAAGAAATTTGATATATAAACATACATATTTTTCAGCAGTATCAGGTTCAACAAGCTCATTTCCCTTCTTACGTGTCTCAAAGAAAATAAATGCCATGTTTTGTGGATTACCATCTTTGCCTCCCTTCGCGATTTAAAAATAAGTCATAAGATATTTTATAGAAATAGGAGAGGTTTCCTTGTAGGGTTGCACTATTTACTTACCATTTCGTAAACAATCTCTCTAATAGGCTTGCTACCCCACTACAACAAAAACAATCTCTAAGGAAGGGAAATCTAGTCCCTGAAAGTTAAAATCTGGTCTCAAATGATCTACATCGTCTAGAAAAATTTGGTCTCTCCTCGTCCTAGAAACTACCGTCGCTATTGGTAATTAAGGATGAGTTCAAACTCGTCCCTAAATGGTTTTGAGACGAGCCAAAACTCTGGTCGGGAGAAACTTTTAGCGACTATATATCTCGTCTCAAGTAGACCATTTATATCATGAAATTCATGTTGTTAAACTTCTTTTGTGACGTTAAGCAATGTATTCCTAATAGAGTTTTAGAGATGAGTGACACCTCATCATAAAATAGCATCAGAGACCATAAAAAATTTGTTCCTAGAAAAGCTATAACGACCTTAACAAACTGGTCCTACAGAAGTTTTAAGGTTGACAAACAATCTGGTCCTAAACAACTTTAAAGACGAGAATCAATCAAGTCCTATCTTATACATTAGAGACAGCAGCAAGTTTGGTCCTAGAAAGAATCAAGTTTGATCCTTCAATCATTTATATTACAAGAACTAAATTCATCAACAAATACCAAAATGGTTACTACTAAAATATGGAAACAAAAGTATCATATAGCTTGGTGAAAAGGAGAATGAAATAAGAGTGATTGATTACCTCATGATATTTGCATAACAAAAAATATTCGATAACATCAAAAGTTTTGCAAAACATTCGTAGCAAACATTCTAAACTTGCATCTATCCACTGAAGAATGAACAAAACTCTAGCAGAAAACTTTCAAACTTCAGTCTTTGTCAAGTGATATCCAAAAAGATCAACAAAACCTGCAAGAAAAAAGAAAAATCTATTAGAAAACTTTGAGAAACATTATACAAGAATCCAACATCTATTTTGATGAACCACAACTAAATAACATTATGTAGATGATAGAAACAAATTGAATGAATTAACATAGAAGACGAGCTAGATTAACATCTCTGCAGAAAATGATAAACATAAAAGCTGGCAGCAATATTGTTGCAGCATAGTAGAAAATTTAAAAACAAAATTTTATGTTGGAAAAAACTTTTAAAACAGAGTTGCTGGCAGCGCTATTGTTGCAGCATAGCAGAAAATTTCAAAACAAAATTTATGTCGGCAGAAACTTTTAAAACAGAGTAGCTGGCACCGCTATATCGTCACCTCACTTCAATTCGTCTCCTCCTCTAACTGACCTTGCTTGTATAAATTAATCACGATTTCAAATATTAATCCAACTAATGAATTTCATCAAATGATTTCCATGCCATTGAATCAGCCCGATGCCTCATTATTTTACCATCCACTTTTTTAACCTTATGCCATGTCATTAGAGTAGATGTCTTGGTAGACATAAACAATCTCTGAAGTCCAGGATTTAAAGGAAAATAGCGTAAACTCTTTGACACTATCTTTTTACCTTTTCTATTCTTTGTTTCCCCACTATGCTTATTTGTTCTCCATCTTGACGCACCACAAAATTTGCAAGAATCAAGTAAGCTATCCTCCTTCAAGTATAACATGCAATCATTAGTACAAGCATTAATTTTGTCGTATGAAAGACCAAGATCTTTGATTATCTTCTTTGCCTCATAATATGAATTTTGCAAATTTGCACCATTAGGCAATAACTCATCTTTCAACATTTTCAATAGCATTGCAAATGATGCATTACTCGAACGACCCATACTTTTGATATGAGGCAATTTGATCAAAGTGGAAAGCTTTGAAGCTTTTTAATTTTGGAATAATGGACACTCTAAATCCCTTAATAGATCGTAATACTTTTTTGCTTCAGCATTTGGTTCCTCTTCAAGAAAGTCTTCACAACCAGTCTCTGTAGCTCCTCCATCAAGATTAGGATATAAATCTCTCAATAGTTTTTCTACTTCATCTTCACTCTCATATTCTTCTAAAACATCATGTTGTTCACCATCATCATGTTCTGATTCAGATTCTGATAATGGCTCACCCAAATGTTCTCCATGGTGATACAAAAAAATATAATTGCGAATTATTCCATGTACTAGCAAATGTGTCTCAACTATTTTACGAGTTCCTAAAGTTGTATTGTAACATTTGACACACGGACATCGTATTTCATATTCTTCTCCTATTATTTAAAAAGCATATTACATAAAACTTTTGCACCCTGCTCAAGTAGATTTCATCTAGTTGATTGTCATAAAGTTCCAACCACTGCTTACTAGGTGCCATAATCTTTAATAGGACATAAAAAAGATTTTAAAAGATAAAGAAAAATAAAAAAATCTAAGTTGCAAACAACTTGTTACAATCAGATAAACAATGTAGTGTTGAATCTAAGTATAGATTACACTAAGAATCATGAAAATTTATAATTATACTTATAGCAAAGATGTTAATTCATGAAACATTATTTTTCTTCGACCCTACAAAGGATTGGAGCAACTAAATACACAACTAAATACAAGGATTAGAGCAGTAGTCATTTTTCGTGTTGAGACATTGATCTCCATCCCTGAAGACTTCACAGATATAATGGCACTACAAATAATAAATTACAGAAGTAGGAAACTTGGATGATAAAATTAAATACAATGAAACCTAGCTTCAATTGAAGGAAAAGTGTTGAATTTTCTGCTCCAAAAATTTTGCGTAAGTTTTTCTAACATAGGACCAAACAAAACAAAGAAACGATGAACCTTGTTCTGCCAAGAATGATGCAGAGGATACTGCTGCTTATTCACTGTTTAGAGTTCTCAATGGAAGTGCAAATAAAGTTCTTGATAAAGAAACCATGAACATTGTTCTGCCAGTGATCAGAATGGTGGATTTCAAGCGCACAGGGGAAAAAATCGAGCTTCAGAAAAGACTAATATATTAAGTTAATCAAAGAAAATTTCTTGTGGTGAAATCCTTTGATGAAAATTATATTGAGACAAGAAAAACATATCCACAAAATGGAACTCAAATTGAAGCGAGAACAACTATTGAGAACTGAGATGTCCAGAATTTGATGAGAACAACTATTGAGTGATTTAAATCACTAACTTCGTTTTCAAACACTTACCACGCCTAAAATAGGGAACTCAGATTGAAGTGATTTTCAGCCTGCTCTCTAATAATGAAACTATGTAGACGAACAACAATATGATCACTCAGTCATTGTTAATGATGAATACAAGAAAAACATATAAAAAAAGTAGTTTCTTCTGATTCCAGAAAAGTGTTTTTAGTATCTTAAATTTGGCTCCTAAAGTACATAAGCTAAGTGAACAAGAATTTGAGTATAATATGATATTTGATTAACACTATATAGATAGGGACACCATAGTGAGTGAATTATACAAAATACTAGAGGAGTTCAAGAAGTGGCCATGTATTCGAAATTACATGCTCTGAACTCATCAAATGGTGGATTAAAAGGAAGTCGAGCAGATTTGAAAAAAATATCAAACTTGAATATGGTAGAGCATTGTGAATAAGGCTTCCTACACTGCTTGTATGAGAAGACCTACTAGGATAAGAGACGAAGTACATAGTTTCTTTTAGTGGAAATTATGTATGCTATAGTATGGTAAAAAATTCAATCGTCCAGTATAAATCATAGTAATCACTATCTTTAATTCACTGGTCAAAGACTCCAAATACAAGTGAATCAGGCAAGTTAAATAATTATCAATTCACGACCTGCAACACAGAAATAAAAGAAGACAATTACTTGTGTTGTAGTAAATAGAAAAGAATCAGTTTTGTTACTACAAGTTGATAAACACTTCAATATAAAGAATTTTTGTTTTATAATCATCAACTGATCACACGACAATCAGATTTATTCAAACAACCAACTTTGGTGTCCATTGAATAAGGGAAATAAAGAAGCAGAGAAAAACCGAACTAAGGTCTTCACTTAGTTATTTTCAGAAAAAACTTTACTTTATGGGTTATGGGATTTTTCGAACATACAATGTAATACACACTTGAAAAAACATCAACAAATTAAACCATCAAAAAACTGGGCAAAGTTGAATTAACGACAAAATAGAGAACAAGAAGAAAAAGAAAAGAAATCTTACCAGAATTTCGTAGTAGAGAGAAGCAAATAGAGACGACGTTTCTGATGGATAAAAGACATTAAGGAAGATCTTGAAAATCCTAGGTAGAATCTGCTCTTGATCGATATGAAAAAGAGAGTTGCGTCGTTCTTGATGATCAGAATATGTAACGTTTTAGGACCAGTGGGTTTTGAGAAAACATGGTTTTTTTTAAAAATATTTTAGGAAATGATGTTTCTTTTAATACCTAATTTTTCAGCCAAAATAAATGATTTTAGTAAAATTTTTGGGATGTTTGGTATCCCTCTAACTCAGCCAATTACAACAGGGACTAGTAATTAAAAATTTTAGGAACGAGCTTTTGCACCTTCTCGAAAACATATAGCTTTTAGTACAAAAATATAATCTCGTCTCAATATATACACTTTTAGGGACGAGATTATTAACTCGTCCCTAAATGTTGGTCATAAATAAGCCTTTTTATTGTAGTGCCGTATGATGAGGCATACACAACTTATACCTATTGACTGAGTTTCTTGTACTTGCATCATGCATTAACAACCCAACACAGAAATTAATCCCAATATTGTTTAATGATTCTATATTTAATATGTACTTTTTAGTTTAGTGGGAAGAGGGTAATATAGAACAGAAGTACAAAACACACCATTGCAATTTTCTTTGGTAAATCTTAATGATAGAAGACATCAAAAAATTTTAACGAGATCAAAACTCAATTTTAATGTGGTATAAATTATTCCAAAAAACTAATCATCTGTTATAACTAGAAACAAAATGATATTTGTTAATAACTATATGAAGTCTTACCTTAATTTATCAGATAAAAAATGTTCCTTGACCAACCATTCCCAATTACTCTTATCTACTCCCTTCGACACTTCTTTAAGAACATCGCGCAATGATTTTGATTTCAAATTCTTGTGCAGTGATCCTCTCCAGTTGTTCCAAAGCTTTCTCATATATTGCAAAACGTTATATCTTTGATCATTCAGGTCATCTCTGTCAAACTTCTCTTAAAATAGAAAAAATACCAACAAAATCTATTAATAAGGGAAAACAAGTCATCGAAGTACAAATCACCTAATAGGGAAGTAACCGAGAAATTTCAGGAACAGAAATCAAGAGTCACATGTTTGAAACTGAAAAAACCAATAGTTTTTGAAAAGGAATTAATTCTTGACAATTATCAGTAAAAGATATAGATATGTTGTAATCCTTACAGTAACAGCTGCCCACATGTACTCAAGCTTATGCTCTTCGATGTTCATCCATGAGTGTACCCGCAGTGGACACATATTACAATCACGAACTAGCAAACTCAAGTGTCTAGTAAATGAGGTGTGATTCTGCCCGACGACTCAATTTTTATAGAAAGTTACTTTTAATTTTCTCCAGGTCTTAGTCGCAAAACATTCTTACAAATATTTGTTCCTCTCACGTTCTTTACCCTTTCTATTTCACATGGACCTGCAAAATCTACAGTAAGGAAAACCAAACAAGAAGTTGAATCCCACAGTAGAACAAAGCGAAGAAGGAGACAACTGGAACATACTTCTAAGAAGTAATCTAAATTACTCGGATAAGGAGAGTTCTATAGGATTTGTTGGTCTCCTAACTTCATATAAAGATCTTATTAACAGTGAGGATAGCTTGAAATGGAAGGGGGAAATAACTTTTTTACTCTTGGACTCTCAGGGCCTATTAAAGCGAGTCAACATAATGTTTTAGCTCCTTTGCAGATAACAATGTAGAAACTAATAGAAATTATATAGAAGAAAGTACATACTAGTTTAAATTCCCTCAACATCTTGTACCACTTCAACCACTTTTTTTGCTTTTCTAGATTCAAACAAACCTGCAAATCTAACTGTAAGCAAAAATGCCCAAGAAATAAATCCAGCTTACTAAAAAAAGTTACACAAGTAAAATAAAATAGTAGTATCACTTCTTTGATCCTGCCGAGAAACTTCAGTCACTTTTTTAGCCTTGTCCAATACAAAAGACCTGTAAATTTTTATTCAAGTAAATCGATATAAGAAGTTCATTCCCATTACTAAGAAGAAGGGTACTTTTCCGGTAAGAACAAAAAGAAAATATTACATAAAAAGAAAGTACATAGTATTTTCCTTAGCACCTTGAGCCACTTAAAAAACCTTTTTTTCTTTTCTAGATTCAAATGGAGCTACAAATTTAAGGTCAAGTTATAAAAACTAACACTTCAATTCAAAAACAACAAAAAAAGCTACACAAATAAAAAATAAAATACCACTATCACTTTTTTGAGCAGATCGAGGCACTCCAATAACTCTTTTTGACTCATAGAATTCAAATGCAGCTGCAAATTTTGATGGAAGTCAACTAAACTAAGAAGTTCATGCCCATTATTAATAACAGAAAGAATACAAAGGAGATTAATTACAGAAAGCTAAGCAATTTTTTTTGATCAAATATATTAATCAGACTAACTCTTTTGCAAATTATCACTTCTTTTAGCATCTCGAGTAACTGTTGCTTCTTGAAAGAGGGTGTCATTGTCTTCCATTGGATAAAAATTAGGAGGAATAAGGATACTAGTCTTTCCTTCCTTGTTTCGACTAGAAGTTGTTGTAGTGCTTCTAATTTTGCCAATCAGAGTTGGTTTTTCAATATTCGTCCCTAAGCTTTGTCCTAGAGCCCTTGCATCACTGGTCAAAGTATGTAGATTCATTTGAACTCCTTGACAGAAGGGAACATTGTCTTCCTTTTTATAAAAATGAGGATGTACATGGAAACTATTGTCTGCTAGATTATACGACTTAGAAGTTGTGGCATTGTAACTTCTATTTTTTGCAATCGAAGTCCTTTGTTTATCATTATCTCGTTTAGTGCTCATAAATTTCAAACTTTGACCTAATCCCTTTGCTAAGGCACCAGGTTGAATGAGTCCATGCTTGGGAATTTTTTAAGCTTATCCCATTTCATATTAATCCTTATTTACCTTGATCATACCCAATTTATACTTACAATTCAAATAATAATATTAACCTTAAAAAGTGGTTACAAGAACAACAACTCAATCGAATTCCACAACTCAATCGAATTCCACAATATTTCATTAAAACATCCATATTACAGTGATCACATAAAGGCATGTATTCGTGATGTTCAAATCTTCATATAATGATCCTCATGGATTCTTCATCATCAATTAAACATCAATTCACGTAAATAACAGTAGATATAACCACTTAAACGTAATAGAATCAAAATTTAATCGATAACAAATTGAGAACACAAAGCCCATGCAAGGACTAAATCAATTTAGGGAAGGAACATGGGTTCATCATGAAATTGGATTAAATAACATTCAATCCAATACATTAACATCAAAATTCTTCATGATTTAACCATTTAAAATGTTTTGATAAAGAACCCATGGCTAGATTGAAAGATTGATCATAAAATCCTCTTTGAAAACTTTGAGAAGAACTCTCCAAATGAAAGGTTACTTAGAGATGAAGGATCACCATAACTTTGATTAGTTCAAAACCTCTAAAACTTGATGAATCATCCATGGAAATCAAAGTTCCAAGTTGTTCTTGAGCTTCACCATCAATAATTGTTTCTAAGGAGAATATTTTTGGATGGAAAGGTTTATTTTGTGTAGTAGGGATTGGGAATGGGTTGTTCACGTGTTTGATCACATATATACACCCAAAAATAGGTAAATAATCAATTAGAGTGAGTTTAGTATGTGGGGTGAATTTCCCATTCACCCCTTAAATAAAACAGTACGCAGGCAACAACCGCAGGCCACCATCGACGGATGACCATTGACTGGTCGTTGGTCAATTGACTGGCCGTCCTTTGGCTTCCATCATTGTAAGTTAGCCTTTTTTTGGTTGAGACCTTCCCAGTCTATGTTTCGATCGACGAAACCTCATCAAAGGGCAGTTGGTAGACCAACTGGCCGTCGTTTGGTTCAGTCCATTGACACTACGAAGGAAGTGTCTCGACCAGCTTTGGGTCCTTCTTGTGGGCCCTTTTGCGGGCCCATTACAAGTCGTACCGAAACGTTTCCAACGTAAATACAACCGTTAAGAAGTTTTAGACCTCACACATGAGTTTCACCAAAAACAATTACCCATAACACGTCCAAACCATCTAGGCCCATCAAGACACACTTGAACGTCTCAAGGGTTAACTTTCGAATGTCTTGGACGTTTGATCTCCAAACTTCATAGAACTTCATATACTATAATTAAGAATCATTATAACTCATTTTAATACTTCTTAAGATCATGAAATACACATATAATAACATATAGACACATGAGCCATATAGGCGACTAGTCGTGGAACGTCTTGGTCGTCCCTTGACGTTTGACTTCCAAATCGCCTCAAAATTTACACTGCCTCTAAACCATATTATAAGTCAATTTAGAACCTTAGAAACTTAAGAAAAACATGTTAGGCTCTAGATCTAACTCATTTTGGGGGTCTTACCATGACAAGCATACTTCATTACATTTAACAAATCAACACTCCCTACTAAATACACTAGAGAAAGATACTTGCATATAAGAACTTCACATAAGTACCCCTCTCAAGTTGACTTACAAGTAACTCAAAGTGCAATGTGAGATTAGCATCCAAAACTACTACCCCCCATTATGTACTCCTTGAGGATTCCATGAGATTAGATATACTACATTCATCATTCATAAGTTCATCCTACAATTCATAACTTTAATATTTTTTCATAACATTAGACATAAATTCACATTACTTTCATTTAAATCTAATCATGACCCATTCATACATTTCACATAAGGACACAGCAAGACTCCCTCAAAATGTCTACTTGTGCAATGGATAAGTAGCATTCCACTCCACCACCTACCCTAAGTAGTACACCATAAGAAGACTTAGTTCTTTACTTTGTTTTGTGGAGGATAGATCTAACCGACATAGACCATGAGAGCTTGACATGGAATTCTGGTACTACCCTTACCGGATGAGGGATCCCTACTTGTCTAAGGTAGGGTCATATTCTTTAGCCTTTAGATGGTCTCTCCAATAGCTACACCTACGCGGGCGCATAGTCAAGGGATAATGAGATTTCTACTAAGTAACTCACTTTGTACTAACAAGGAGCACCCATCTCAAGAGGAACATTGGATACAACATCTCTACTCACGAAGTGTACCCACCCCTTCTTCAAATCCTCTCGGTGCTAAGCATAACTCCCCACGGACTGTTAAACATTCAATGACTATAGGTTAGGAGATAACTATTGAACAACCCATTTCAACTCACGAAGGGTATATAACCTCCAAACTATTTTGGAAAGCTCATTGGGAATAGTGAGGTTTCTACTAAACACTTCATCTCCTTTTTCATACTTAGGAATAATAGGGATGGTCTAGACACTTCATCTCCACTCACGAAGAGTGTCCATCCTACGATCGCCCATTTTCATTCATTGACTTCATTCATGCATTCAAGTGTATGTGTGAGCACATGTGAGCATACCTTTCACATAATGACCATTATTCATAACATTGACTTCTAGACATGCTCAACTTACATTTATCAAAATTCAGACACTATCATACTTTACATATAAAATCCATACTTCATTTAAACATAAACCCTTCAAGATACGTATATCAACATTCCAACACATACCATACATAAACATATCAAAATTATCACTTCCCTTCACATATAATGCCTTCAAGGCCATTCTCACAATACACATATAACTTCGTATATTTCATGTAAACACCGTCACCAAAAGAGGACCATACCACTCAAGAGTTACCTCAACATAACTTTGTAAGGATACAATAAATTACCCTTTATCCAAGCCTTTACCACCTATTCACAATTCTGATAATAATCCAGTATTAAATTGCTTTTAGGGCAGTAGCTAAAACTCTATAAAACCACCAAGAAACAATAACTTTAACTTTATATAGTCATGCTCATAGAACCATTTAATAATCCAAAAGTTGATAAAAAGAATAGACACGATTCCATGGGGTTTTGACATTAAAATCATCATTTAAAGCTATGAAAAACTTGTTTTAATCAAAAAAAAATTTTCATGCAAAGACTCATACTTAGAGTCAAGGAATAAAGAAGTTTGAAGTTTGAAATCCTTTTTGAAATTTCTTTGGAAGGGGTCCTTGAATGAAAGAAGGTTCAAGGATGACTACCATACCTTAATATGAAGAAACCCAAGAATTTGGTGAAGAAAATGTGAAGAACTTGGTGCTCTTCCTTGGAGCTAGAAGCTTCTTCAATGAAGGTTTATGGAGAAAGAGTTTTGGAGAGATTTCTGCTTAAATATTTAGGGTTGTAAATGATGGGTTAAATGAGGTTTCAAATGACCTAAATTGATCTCCTAACTTCCCAAAAGACCACCACAGCATTTGGACCCTTTTCAAACTTGAAATTTGACTTGAAAACGTCGCGGCCAAATCAGGGACTTGGCTGCGCATCGCAAGGCAAGCTCCACATTGTTGCCTATCAAATTTTCTGAAGCAGTGGACCTCGTACCCTTTGCACGTCGATAGGTGGACTTCAGATTCTGCTCCTGCACGCTGCCTTGGGCAGCGTCTTGTCCAATGTTTGGGTCCTCCTCTAGGACCCTTAGGGTGGTTCCCCGGGCGTCGTTCTCGAACGTTTCAACCCTTTACATGTCACTCTATTCATATGAACCATTGAAACTCAATTTCACTTCCAAAACATCCCCCAAAGCATCACTTCAAAACACTACGACACACTAATTCAACTTCAACTAGTTTACGGACGTCTTGGGCGTTTTACTTCCAAACGCTCCCAAACTTTGCGAGCTGACTTCTAATGCTAAAGTATACTATTCTAACAGATTATTAACTTACGAAATACATGCACAGCTCTAGTTTTACCTATTCCATTTTTAGGGCGTAAAAGTACTCCCCCACTTGGGAACATTGGTCCTCGAATGACTCTTAAATACTTTAAAAGGCAAGAAGGAATCAAATAGAAGCATATAAAAGATTACATAAAGTTAAAGATATTCATACTCAATGCACCAATTCACATGGAGAACCAAATTCACATCATTAGGCAATTTAGAAACATAAGAAACTTGGAACAAGTTCCACAATTCACACCACATACCCATTTCATCATTTATGGAGGAACTAACTTTTCCAAATTAGTCATGCTCTTACACATCATTTCTACACATATTGAGACCATCATTCATGAAAATAGCAATTAAATATAATTTTGAAATTCTTTACCGTGATCACAAAACCTTAAGAATGAAGCATGCAAAAAAATCCATTAATTCACCTTTCAAGCATTCTATCATGAAGTCATGAAAACATGACAGACAACATCATAATAGGTCACATTAAATCATGACAACACAACTTTGAAGCAATTAAGTAATATAATTAGCTACACCTTAACATGAGAAATATAGGTTGACTACCGATTGTCCCAATGTAATCATAAAAATATCCAGAGCATACAAAACCTTATACCATCAAAGGAACTCATAACATAAAGAGAAATGCAACTCATACTAATATGCAGAACTCTTAACCATTAACAAACTACTGAGGATTTTGGTCTTAAGCTTGAAAAAGGATAGAAGAAGTGATAAGGATATCAACTACCTCTCCACTCAACTCATTCTCCCCCCTCTTAGGGTAAAGCCATGTTCAAGGCCTCATACTTCAAAGTCCCACTGTGCTTCTCACAAGTTAGGAACGCATACTACTCTTAACATATGATCATCAAGACTAAGCATCAACTCTACTAGTCAAGCATAACATCCTTCTCTTAGGATTCAAGCTTAGACAAAGACTCTTAAACATCACCTCATTCAAGTCTTAGGCACCACTTAGCTCAGTCTCATGGAATATAACTCCCTCTTTCCCTTTCCACTAGTTAAAGTAGGTTCATTTGGAAACCAACAATCTTACCATATAAATTCCACCATTTTGCTAGAATAACTGCACAACTCCCTTACTAGGTAATCATATCACAATTTCTCCTTAAAGTAAACCTACACAAGAACTTCAACCCAATCCCAGGAACAACTATGAAACATTAACTACACAAAAGAGTTACCTTCAACTCCTACAAAATCTTCACATTCCTTAAATTTACACCTTAAAGTTTTCTACCATCATTGAACATAATCACAAGGTATCTCATTTTCCATAAAAAGGACTTCATTCAACAATTCAAACTCTTACCATGTTTAGAACTACACCATCATAAAACATCACATCATAATACTTCCAACTCATAAGTTACACATAGCTATAAATGGCATCACATTATAATCCTCAAAAATAACCTTCACATTTATTCTTCTAGCCACAAAACCATCATAAGCATCAAAACTCACCTTTCTCCCCCCTCAAACTCAGAAACATCTCCCTTTTCAACCAATCACATCTAGAAAGTCACCGGACAAAGGAGAAGAAGAGAGAGATCTTATGGATTTAAGTTTTATGGCATGATATAGGAGTAATGAAGAAAGTGAAAATTTTATATCCTTATAGCCTCTCGCCCATAGATGTGTCGCGACTCACACCGATGAACAAGACTCTACTAGACGTGGCTTGTGAGACTTTTGACCCTAAACTATTTTCCCAAAACCTTATGCCCTCATACCAAGTCTGTTACGACCCACAAGTACACCCTAGAAGTTAGGGAAACCCTTAGGTCGAAACAAGGCGTACTCGACCTTTCGAAGGTCTTGCACAAGCCTCTTAGCTCTCATTCATTATATCTGACATGAAAAGTAGTGAGAAAATTTAATACTTTTCATGATACATAATAAGGAAAAACATATTTTATAAATACCAAAGGATAGTCGGATCGTCACAATCCAACTTAAACACATAACGTAAATATCTGAGGGACACGACCCTTTATATAGTCATCCTCTAAGCATCCATAACCTACACATTGTGTAAAAATTAGAAAATAATGGGATTAGTAGAAGAATTCTTTAAGTATGAAAACCATGCAAAAACATGCATTCAAAAGGAACATTTTCTTGAAATCATGCATCTGCCTTTTTGAGTAAATCTTCATAAAAACCTTTATCCAATAGAATTAGTATCATTCACATACTTCATATAAACATATTATAAGGCCAAACATTACATAAGATCACATATAGAGTTTATGACATTTTCAAGTCATATTATAGTGAGCTATTCCTTCTTTACAGTGAACATTTCTTTCTTTTATTCATTAACCTCCCAAGTAACGCTCTAGTGATACTTGGTGCAATGTATCACGTTAAGGTCACAAATAAACATATATATAACCTACATAAGCCAACATATATCATCATATAAGCCTAATATATCAAAGACACATTTAAGTAAAGACTACATTGGCTCTAAAATAAGTTACTTCAAGTTGCACATATTTTTACTTCTTTTCACAACCATCATTATAAGACCTTGTTCATGACCCCAATCTTAGCCTAGAAGTGCAATGTACATGTGAAGCCCCATACCCCCACACATCCTTAGTACACCCCTCGTGAGACCACAAACCATAACATTCTATTTATACATCAACAAGTAAGTGAAGACAACTTCATTCATATCAATACAAGAACTTCATCCTATAGTCATTTAGACCCACATAGTACATATACAAATCAGACCACATCATACCATGCACATCTTCATAACAAGTAGACCAATACTACAAAGTCATGCATATGGACATACTCATAATAATACAAATTAGGTCACCCTCCTAGGACTTCCTAAGGAGCTACTTGTGCAATGTCTAGATGGGTTCATTTCTTCCATGTATCCTAAGTAACATCCCTTAAGTTCTCCTAGTTAGGATCCTATTCATTTGCTTCCATTGTCCATTTTTCTTTAGCGAAACCATAGACTTAGCCGACACTAAGACCATGGGTGCTAAACATGGAATTTGGTGTTGTAGAGTCTTACACCAATGTAAGGTGTTCCGACCTAGCGAAGGTAGAATATTAACACATGCTAGCATATTAGGTGATATCACTTGCTATATCCTATGTATCAAGCATAATTTATGGAACTTGGGGTTGTTACGGAAATATAAACTCTAAACCCTTTGTTTCCTCATGAGGGTATCCACCCTGTGAGGACCGTAGTGGACCCTTTCACCTTCCCTCTTTATGAAGGTGCCACCCCCCATCTACAAGTTCAGTCGGTGCTAATCTATGTTCCCTTTATTGACAAAGTCTTTATTTATCATTTCTTTATAAAATATAGGTTTTTGGAGAGCCATACCCTCATATGCTTAGATCATAGGTCATAGATGAGATGTCCTTTCATCAACCTATATCATGTGAGAAAACCTTTCACGTGGACATAGCATATGTAAGCACCTTCCTAGTTTAGAATACTCTTGAGAAAACCTTTCAAGGCTCTTCTATTGACTAGATCATGTTTCATGTGTGTGAGGGTATACCTATATGTGATTAAACCTTTCACATAACACATAATGTCACACATGTTCATGTATCAATACATAAGTCTATATGTGTACCTATATGAGCAATCCTTTCATATCAACACTTTAAGAAACTATGCACATTCATACTTCATCATATCATATGCTTAACATCATAGCATATAAGTCATGTTTATAACTTGTTCATACAATCCTATGCATGTCCTTAGTAGACCAACTTAGGAACTATCCCATGAGGGTGCACATTAGCAATTCATAGTCAAAGTTCCATATCCTTGCCTATGCTAGTACATCTATCAAGTCATCCTCGTGAATGATACATCACACAACATCATAGAATGGTTAGCATAGCATAAGACTCATTTATTTAATACTTACAACATTCTTATAGTAAGTTTTAGTCTTTATGTACCTATCTTAAATTTTCATCACATATAAAATTATACGACCTCATCATGGTAAGCAAGTACATTTTACCCTAACATTAATATACACATGCTTATGCAGTAGCCAAACTACCTAAATCACAACTAGAATAGGAAGGTAGGCATAAGCTTCACAAGGTATCATCAAAACCACTCATTCATATATTCATCAATTTTCCTTCAAGGCCATGGTAAACACATATATAATGACAATAAAGCAAACACCGCCACCATAAGTGAACCATACCACACAACGCCATACAAGGCTACATCAACATTACATAGAAAAGTAGGGAGAAAGAGTAGACCTTATCAATTCATCAACCCTCTTGATAAAAAATTATCACTACACCGTTTCATCAATTATACATGTACTAGGAAAGTAACTAATTGTACTTTAAACATGAGATAAACCATGTACAATCATTGCAAGCTCGTGATACAACTAGTGCAAAAGATTACCATTGTTTTAGGGAATAGATAGACATAGATCATAAATAAATTTCCCTAGTATTTATTATCAATCAAGATTAATCAATAATGAACATATAGAGAAGTAGCCAAAGAAAATCATAACTTAAACGAGATACTACTACAAATGCCAAAAAACTCGAATCACAGTAAGAATGCATCATATTAGGAATTCATGGAAAGTAAGTTTACATAGGTAAATCCTATTCAAACTATCATGTAGTATTCCACATTGTATCCGTTACATATAATTCATAGTCACATTCTATTATAGGCAGTAGCTATGGAAAATTAACCATGATCGATTCATATAACAACTAACCTAACGTCGAGATCACAAGTTACAATTCCATCGACTAGAAGAAATTAGCTCAACTAATATTAATAATTCTTTACCTTGATCATAACTAATTTATAAATACAATTCAATAATAATATTAACCTTAAATAGTAGTTACAAGAACCACAACTCAATCGAATTCCACAATATTTCATTAAAACGTCCATATTACAATGATCACATAAAGGCATGTATAAGTAATGTTCAAATCTTCATATGATTATCCTCATAGATTCTTCATCATCAATTCACGTAAATAACAGTAGATATAACAACTTTAACATAACAGAATCACAATTCAATCGATAACAAGTCGAGATCACATAGCCCATGCAAGGACTAAATCGATTTTCGGAAGGATCACCATAAAATTGATTAGTTTAAAACCTCTAATACTTGATGAATCATCCATGGAAATCCAAGTTCATAGATGTTCTTGAGCTTCACCATAAATGGTGGTTTCTAGGGAGAATATTTTTGGAAGGAAATGTTTATTTCATGTAGTAGGCATTGGGAATGGGAAGTTCACGTGTTTGATCACTTATATACACTGAAAAATAGGTAAATTAATCAATTAGAGTTAGTTTAGGACGTGGTTTGATTTTCCCGTTCACCCCTTAAATAAAACAGTACGCAGGCAAAAACTGCAGGCCACCATCGACGGATGACCATCGATTGGTCGTTGGTCAATTGACTGGCTGTCCTTTGGCTTCCGTCGATTGTACCTTGGCCTGTTTTTTGTGCTGAGACCTGCCCAATTTATGTTTCCATAAATGAAACCTCATCAACGGGCCGTTGGTCATCCAACTGGCCGTCGTTTGGTTCAGTCGATTGACATTGCCAAGGCGGTGTCTAGACAAACTTTTGGTCCTTCTTGTGGGTTCTTTTACGGGCCCATTAGATGTCGTACCCGTACATTTCCAACGTAAATACAAACTTTAACAAGTTTTAGACCTCCCACATTTGTTTAACCAAATCCAAATACATATAACACGTCCAAACAGGCTAGGCCCCATCAAGATCCACTTGAATGTCTCAAGGGCTAACTTTTGAACGTCTTGGACGTTTGATCTCCAAGATTCACGAAAATTCATATACTACCATTAAAAATCATTATAAATGATTTTAGTAATTCTTAGGCTCATGAAATACACCTATAATAACATATAGACACATGTGGCATATATGCAACTAGACGTCGAACGTCTTGGTCGTCCCTTGACGTTTGACTTCCAAATCACTTCAAACTTTCCACACTGCCTCTAAACAATATTATAAGTCAATTTAGGACCTTATAAACTTAATAAAAACATTTTAAGATCCATACACCATAACTCATTTTGGGGTTCTTACAATGACAAGCATACTTCATTACATTTAACAATTCAACACTCCATACGAACGAAACTAGAGAAAGATACTTGCATATAAGAACTTCACATAAGTACCCCTCTCAAGTTGAATTACAAGTAACTCAAAGTGAAATGTGAGAGTAGCATCCCATACTACTACCCCCACTATGTACTCCTTGAGGATTCCATGAGATTAGATACACTACATTCATCATTCATAAGTTTCATAATACAATACATAACTTTAACATTCTTTCATATCATTAGACATAAATTTACATTACTTTCATTTAAATAAAATCATGAACCGTTCATATATTTCGCATAAGGACACACCAAGACTCCCTCCAAATGTATACTTGAGTAATGGATAAGAAGCGTCCCATTCCACCACCTACCTTAAGTTCTACACCCTTAATAAGACTTAGTTCTTTACTTTGTTTTGTGGGGGATAGATTTAACCGACATAGACCATGAGAGCTTGACATGCAATCCTGGTACTACCCTTACAGGATGAGGGATCCCTACTTTTCTAAGGTAGGGTCATATTCTTTAGCCTTTAGATGGTCTCTCCAATAGCTACACCTACGCGGGCGCATAGTTAAGGGATAATGAGATTTCTACTAAGTAACTCACTCTCTACTAACAAGGAACACCCATCTCAAGAGGTACACTGGATACAACATCTTTACTCACGAAGTGTACCCACCATTCTTCAAAGCCTCTCGGTCCTAAGCGTAATTCCCTCATGGGCTCTTAAACATTCAATGACTATAGGTTAGACGATAACTATTGAATAGCCCATCTACTCTCACGAAGGGTATCCAACCTCCAACCTATTTTGGAAAGCTCATTGGGAGTAGTGAGGTTGCTACTAAACACTTCATCTCTACTCACGAAGAGTGTTAACACCAAAATCCCCCTTTTCATACTTAGGAATAGTTGGGATGGTCTAGACACTTCATCTCAACTCACGAAGAGTTTCCACCCTAAAATCCAATTCATTGACTTTGTTCATGCATTCAACTATGTGTGTGAGCACATGTGAGCATACCTTTCACATAATGACCATTATTCATAACATTAACTTGTAGACATAATCAACTCGCTTTTGCTAAAACTCGAGCAGTTTCTTGAAAACTTGCTTCAGATACGAAACGTTGAGTATTGAGAGATGCTCTTGTTATTCCCAATAAGACGACCCAGTAACAGATCGCTTCTTCCAAAGCGCGCACATTTATCGCAATTCACACATTATCATACTTCACATATCAAATGCATAGTTTATTTTAACATAAACTCTTCAAGATACTCATATCAACATTCCAACACATATCATACATATACATATGAAAATTATCAATTCACATTACATATAATGCCTTCAAGGCCATTCTCATAATACACATATAACTTCGTATATTACAAGTAAACACCGTCACAAAAAGTGGACCATACCACTCAAGAGTTACTTCAACATAACTTAGTCAAGATAGAATAACTTACCCTTCGTCCAAGCCTTTACCACCTATTCAAAATTTATACAATAATCCATAATTAAATAGCTCTTAGGGCAGTAGCTAAAACTCAATAAAACCACCAAGAAACAATAACTTTAACATTATCTAGTCATGCTCGTAGAACCCATATCATAAGCCAAAATTTGAGAAAAAGAATAGACATGACTCCATTGGGGTTTTGAGATTTAAACTATCATTTACTCATTATAATCAATAAAACATTTTCATACAAAGACTGATACTTAACGTTTGAAATCTTTTTTGAAATTTCTTTGAATGGAATCCTTGAATTAAAAAAAGGTTCAAGGATGACTACCATACCTTAATATGAAGAAACCCAGGAATTTTGTTAAGAAAACGTGAAGAACTTGGTCCTCTTCCTTTGAGCTTGAAGTTTCTTCAATGGAGGTTTTTGGAGAAAGAATTTGGAGATATTTTTGATTTGATCTTTAGGGTTGGAAATGATGGGTTAAATGATGTTTAAAATTACCTAAATAATCCCACAATTGATCCCCCAAAGTTCCCAAAACACCCCCACACCATTTGGACCCTTTTCCTACTTGAAATTTGACTTAAAAACGTCGTGGCCAAATCAGGGACTTGGCTGCGCGTCGCAGGGAAAGCTCTAGATTTTTCCTCTCAAAATTCTAAGGCAGTGAACCTCGTGTCCCTGGCACGTCGCGAGGTGGACTTCATATTCTGCCCCTGTACGCTCCCTTGGCTAGCTTCTTATCCAATGTTTGGGTCCTCCTTGGGGATCCTTAGGATGGTACCCGAGGCGTCGTTCTCGGACATTTCGACCATTTACATGTCATTCTATGCATAGGAATCATTGACATTCAATTTGACTTTCAAACCATCCTCCAAAACTTGACTACATAACACTACAACACAGTAGTTCAACTTCGACTAACTTTTTGACATCTTTGGTGTTTGACTTCTAAACTCTCCCAAACTTTACGAACTGACTTCTAATGCTAAAATATACTATTGTAATACATTTTTAACTTACAAAACACATGAAAAACTTTAGTTTGACCTATTCCATTTTTAGGGCGTAACAATGAAAATTGTTATTTCTGAAATTTTATCAATAGAATTAAAAATAAATAAATTAAGACTTGTATATTACTAGTTTCACTAGTTTTAAGAGGAAGTTCAATTATCATTTTGTGATTTTTTTTTGTTTTGTTGTTATTGTGAAGTTCTAATACTTAGATGTATATTTGTTTCTGTTGATACAAAATAATTATTAATAAGCAAAAAAAAAATAATCATTTTCTTCTCTAATATGTTGCAACTTATTCTTTAATTCATTTTTTTAATCATTTTTTTTTTGAAAAAAAGTTGAGATTAATTATCATTTAAAAAAAAAGTAAATATCATCATGTGTTCGGTTACGACCCTTGGTGTGTATTCTTTTTCTAAAAAAAGGGTTGTGCAGTAACGCTCCTAGGACAATCAAATTTTTTTTAATCTTTTTTTAAAATAAATAAATGGTAACTAATTCAAATTTACCTCTTTATCAAAAAGAAAATCATTTTTAGCCAAATATAAGTAAATAGAGCGAAGGTGTTAGAACCACGGGACTCGGGGTGCCTCATACCTTCCCTCCGGTCAATATAATTCCTTACACAACTCTTATTTTCGTATATCAAAAATAAAAGAGTTTTTTTATCTTAATTTTATACTAGGAACCATCAGGTGACTTGGAACATCTAAAAAGCTCAATTTCAAGTGGCGACTCTAAAAATAAAATAAAAATTATTTTTGTTTTTGTTTTTTCTCTTAAAAAACTCGTCATATGCTTTAGCAATTGTAAAAAATAAAATGGAAGACGTGTGACACTTTAGAAATAAAGTTCATCCAAATCATATATAGTAAAACATAGCGAATATATAATAAAATAAAGAACAAAATATAAGTACATGGTTCACAACATAATGACTGTTTGAAGTTGGTATAACCGGTTAGAAAAAACATTTGTTACTTGATTTCTGTTTCTCTCAAACATCTAGTTGAATTTGGGTCTTAATTTTCGTCTAAAGTAACTTCATTACTTGGAAATTCAAATTTAACAATTTTATGTTTATATGATTATAAAAAAAATTAAATAATATGATTGTATATTTATGAAGTCAAAAAGATAGGTAATGAGTAGTACATATTTATTTATATATTTGGAGAGGGTAGATTTCATGTTGATGTCCACTCCTGAATCGAGATTAGGTAACTATTGCATAAAAGTACACACACAAAATAAAGCTACGTAACAAACATGTATCTACAAATTATGACTAATATTAGAGTTTTACAGATTTTCATTTGAAGAAAAAAATTGAAAATAATAGTACCAACTACATATATAGCTAAAATGCCAAATAGTCTTACAAAAGGTCCGCAGTGAGTTGAGTATACAAAGACCTTACCCTACCTAAGAGATAGGGAGGTTGGTTCCAATTGATCTGGACAGGGTCAAATATTTCTTCAAAGCTCGAACGCTAATTAGATTGGAGAGTCAGATTTTACAAATTCTATTACAAATGCCACCTAATCAACTTGAGAGCATAAGAATTGCATGTAGTTTGTAATTTTGTTAATGATCACAACTATTTCAGTCACCTATTAGAAAGAGAGTAATGAACTTATCATATTATGCTGCATATTTACTTCAAATATATATAGCAAGGAAGGAAGTATTCTCTTCAATACTAAATTAAAGCTCCACAATAGATTTTGTGTCACTCTTTCACTGATTTTTTCTTCTAGAATATTCAATAAAAGGAAGCCAGATCAAAAAATATTATAATCCAGTTTAGCTATACGCTATATGTTACTCTATAGTTATATACATGTTGATATCAAGAAGTGGTAACTGCTCCAATACAAGATCAGGTTCCTTAATGGCCAGAAGGGTTGGAGTTGTCAAGTTTGAAACTCTTTTCCAATGAAAGCAATTCATTTTCCTTGTAGATCAAGCTCATCACTTAGAATCTACCTAGTTGCAGGTTATCTCGATCGAGCTCATCACCCCGAATCTACATAGTTGCAGGTTATCTTTCATTTGTGGTTGCAAGTTATTGCATAGGAACAGAGGTTTATCTTGTGCGCACCCAAACTGTCAGCAGATTTCTCTAATCTTAAAAAAATGTATCAGCAACTGTGGAGAGTTTGACATATATCTATAGGAATGTGTTGTTATATTCTGTACACTCGGCATGTATCTGTATTTAACATTACACGAGTTTGAGACATGTTTCTTATGGGATGTACTTGTGATCTTATCATTACTGGGCCTAAAGTGTTATTATTTACATGAAAAAAATCTTGATGTGAAATATCGCGTAGTTTATGTTTTCTGGAACTATCCGACATTACTCTTTTCCTGGTCATCTAAAAACTGATTAATAATGTGGTTGCATCAAATGCTATGTCATAAGGTATCGAGTTAGTTTGATACTTCTACATATGATACCCTACAAAATAATATCTTAATATTTACATAAATATTGTACATCAAAAGGTAAATTACAGAGAATTGAATAATTCGATTGTTAGATAATTTAACACACTGACAAATTAGATTAAAATTGAGGAGCAACATATATGGAATATGCAAATGAGACGATGATGAAATTTGTATCTCTTGATAATTCTAACAGAAAAGTTATCAGATATTATCTACACGGATAAAAATAATGTACCAGTCAAACTCAAGAAACATCAAATCTATCTTTTTTTTTAATCAATGTCTTATTACCTAGCCTGATCACCTAAGCAGCGTCCCAAATATGCGCACTTTAGTATTATGAACGATTTCTAAGGTCCTCGTCTGGAATTCAACACCTCTGATGGATTATCTTTGTAAGCTCGTCCAGCCAGTAGCTACAACTAAAATTTGATTTACCAAATTGTAGATAGAATGGGTTCGTGACAAAGAAAAATAGTCTATGCCACTCTTACAAGAAGAGGGTTCTGTGAAGAATTCAACAAACTCACTGATAAAGTGATGATGAATGAAACTACTAAATTAGCAAATCAGCAATCTAAAATCAATTTTCGTTCCAAGATGCAAGTAAAAAAATCCAAAATTTCATATTGAAGAATGTTTTCCCAACTTCCATATCCACATAAATACTGCATTGTCCCTTTCTTAAGGCAACTCCCTTGATGCGATAATATATAACATGTTTTCGATAGCACATCTATTTCACACATAATTCCTACAAAGTTAAAGAACTAAATCTTTAGAGCCTTACAGTCAATTGCTAGTAGATTTATCGATCATTTTTATCAATGATGAATTTCAATCAAAACTAAACACATCATTCAAAATCATGTTCTAATCAGTGCATGTTTAAAAATTGACATTGAAATCTTTAGGTAGGAAAAACAATACACCACAAAAATCAAAACTGAGTTCTGATCAGACATTGTGTGGGAGGGACTTAGTCTTCTATCCCTATGTTCACCTCAATCTATGGTGGTGTAGTCGGAATGAAAAACATCCTAGATGTTTTAAAGGGTAAAAGAAGTACAAAAACTTATTTTATTGGTGAATCTAGCCTCAATTTTTTATCTTCTTATTAGATCCCTCTGTTTTAGGTATAAAGCAATATAGCAGTTGTTCTTGGCGTTTTCAAATTCACAACCGTATAGTGGATATTGAATCCCTTGTAAGATTGATGAAAAGGAGGGTTAAACATGTGCGACATGTAGTAGGCTTCATTGTCTTTATCACTTCTTAAACATCAATGTTGTAATCTAAATCTTGGGAATGTGAGATATTTCGAGAAGGATTCTCCCATCAACCGTATAATTAAGGGGCTGTGAACTTCTTAAGAAATTCTCATAAAGCAAAAGACTTCTTTTGTCGTTTATGGAAGAACAAGAAGGCGAAACATAAATAAGATGTTCAAAATCGAATCAACTTTTCAAAATCCAAAATTTAACAAAACATGTTTTTTCACTCCTGTACAAGTAAAAGGCTTAAAGTTATAGAAAAGCAAAGAGTGAAATTTCTTAGTTGTGGTGTTGCCACATAGATAAGTTGTTGGCACATTCTTGCGATACATTTACTGTAATAATCCTAATTTATTTGTTTCCCTCATTATCACTAGGCAAAACTACAAAATTAACAAAACAAAAAAGCAAGAGAATATATACCACAAGCATAAATAAATCAATGGAAGTTCAAGAGTGACTGTTGTAGGGAATTATTCAACGTTACATTCACGTAAACCCTATCAACCAAAAGTTCTTGCAACATGACTGTAATATATCTATTGTTAAATACAAAATTTTAATCTCATTACCAAAAAATCAGAAATGCACCTAACTATAAAGAAAGTATAAGAATAGGATCTTAATCTTTGAAATCCCAGGAGTGACCACTGCAGCCTTCATTTATTTGCCTTCTTATACCTTTGACACAAATAAATAATCAGAATAACAGAAGAACTAGCAAATAATTTAACTATATTGCCGATATTTGTAATTGTTGAAACATGGAAAACTTGATCAAAGAACTAAACCTGGAAAGAAGAAATCAAAATGAAAATTAGCACATAAATTATTCGATTTAACAAATTGTTTGAAAACAGAGTTGTGATCATAAAGAAGAAATATTAACAAAACAATTCAAAAAACACCAACCTACTGGAGTCCGACTTATGAGAAAACACCAAAATACCCCTGAGTTAATTGCTGTTAGACCAAACGATGACTTGGACTGACGGGCTGTTGTTCAATCGACTATCCATCGTTTAGGTCCATAGGTTGGATCTGTTCGACAGAAATTTACTAAAACGAGCATAACTTTTTACTCGGAGGTCTAATTTTAGCAAGGTCATTGGCTATGGAAAGCTTATGTCATAGGACACCTAATTCATTTTGTGCCTGGAGTTATGATCATTTGAAGTTGACCCAACTGCATTTTCCCCCTAATTGATTGCTAATTTTCATCTACGGACCGTAGATCGAACAACAGTCCGTGTTGTTCATCCGTCCTTTGTATCAGAGGCTGCGTAGTAAGAGTCTCAATCCACTACACCATCGACGGATCGTAGTCTGATCTACGGAACGTCGATTCATCCATGGGTCGAGACTTAGTCCATTGTTGCCGAGCTAAAATTTGGGAGGGCTGCAGTTACAATCTACGGACTTGCAATATAGACCGTAGACTAGACTAGGGTCCGTCGATGTTATTTGTTGATTGGACTTGCAATATTTTCTGAAAATCTGATTTTGGTCTATTTTAAGTGAAGAGTGTTACACTTAAGCAGTTATCCATAGGAAGTACTTTGAAGGCTATAATATTTAGCTCCAAATATGGTTTTTGGAACACCTTTAACACTATGATCGTGCGCCCAGGTTTATTGCAGACAAGTGTAATTATGTTTCCTCCCATAACGAAAGGAAAGAAAAAATTGATTTTCCAAAAGGAATTATAGCGTGTGAAGAAAAACTTTTGTTTATCCCATATGGTTAAATATTGTGGAATTATTACTAGTTCAAGATAAGGATATCATTTGCATGTCTAGTGGTATCTCCTTTCTTGTGTTGATTGTTCGTAGAGGTATTCAACACAATGACCCACTTCGGGTTATGTGTCAACTTGCCAGAGTCCATGAAATCCCGCCCAATTATGATATGAGTAGGTTTGCATATGACACTACCAAATTTTGCCTTCAGTAGTGAAGATATTATGAAGATTTTGTATGGGAATATAATTTCTAAGCTGAGTGAAATGGTTCTGGAGCAAGAAAAGAAAAGGTGGTTCTTGGTTACCTATCGCAGTTTCGTGATCCAATGACATTTAGTGACACTCTCGAAGGATCCAGTAGAAAAAGAAAGGATCAACATATTATAAGACACTTCGAAAAAGATTTGTAGAAGGACAAAGCCACCATTGAAAAATAAACAAGAAGTTCAAGTCAAAAGAGGAAGGAATCACCAGTTGGAGTTGCAAGATATGGAATGGGAATTGAAGCATGCAAAGAGGAAATTAGCTCGGTTAGAGGAAGAGGTGAATAGTAGAATTCACTTGGACGTTAGATAAAAAAGAGCAGAGTTTTGAGATCTTTTGATTGAAGAGGGACTTAGTGGAATCCGAAGAGGTCGTGCACTATCAACAGGGAGAACTTTAGCAGCAGAATGACAAATTCGAGAAAGAAAAATAGTGTTGGATGCATCAGCTAGAAGAATATAAAAGAAAAATCAGCCATTGTGTCGATACCGAAGAGGGGCAAAGACAAATGATCATTGAAAGAGAAAACCTTCTCCATCAACTTGAAGCAGCAGAGGAGCGAGAGACCCTCTTGAGGAACAATCTTGGTGATCATCAGGTTTTGTTAAATAACTGCCATTAAAATATGGGAAGGGCTAGGTGTCAAGTTCATCAGGTGTCAGAACAAACCTTCTGTGTGAATAAAATCATCGTCTTATGAATGATCCACAAGTGGCTGAGCAAGCACGAGCCATTGCTCCCCATATGCCGAAGGTGTTACTGTATTTGTATGAGACCTTGGGAGGAAAAAGAAAGCCACTGGAAAGTGATGAAAATTAAAGAAAGTCTTAGTTGTTTTTGTTTGTTTGTTTGTTTCATTTTTTTGTTTAAAACTTAGTTTCAGTTTAAATTTGGTATTCAAGGATATTATGTTGATCAGGGTTGTGTTTAAACCCATTGGTTTTGTCGTTCTACTTGATGTTTTTTTGGAATTAATGAAGGATTTTTTCTTGCTATTATAATTAAATGTTGTTGAGTTTTCTAAATTTCTGAAATATGTAATGATCTGATTCATGCAGTGACATGATACGTAGACAACCTCCAAAGGGTTCGATCAAAACTTTTTTTAAAACTCTTTTTTTCCAAAAAAAAAGATAATGAGCGAAGCAAAGCTGGAATGAGATAATGTCCTTCTAAACTCATGATACTATGTGATTATAAAATGTGTGATTAATTTGTAAAATTGTCTAACCCCTAACAAGTATATTTATTTCACTTTACTTTAGTAAGCTTTTGGTGGTTGGTTTGTGGTAAACTTGAAGAACAGTCGTACTTTACCAGGTCTAAGGTAAGAGCGCCAATGACAACCAATACTGAAACTATGGTGAACCTAGTGGATACTCCAATTGATTCAACGCCAAGCGAGACATCCACTGTTGAAGAAAATCGGACATTGAGACATGTTATTGCACAATTTTTGCAAGCCTGGGCCAATGGACAAGAACCACCAAAGTCTATTCCTAGTTTTCTTTAGATCACTAGTATCCCATCTTCATCTTCTCATATCCTAATATCATACCCTTTCTTCAATCCAGAGTATGGTCCATTTTATAATTCTGCGATCGTTCCATCAACAACAGGCCCTCAAGGCATGCCATTCAGGAATAATCTTAATGTCACACCATCTGCACCAATCTATACTCTCCAACAACCAATTGTGGTGCAGAGAGCAGCTCAAGAGGGACATTTCACCACTCATCCAGAGAAGTACCATACTCCTGGGATAGAATTTGGGGGCCCTAACTATGTAAAATTCGGTACCCCAATTGATGTTGAGAGGCCCACTCAAAGCTCAGAGCAAGAAGAAATTTTGAAAAAAATGAAAAGAATCGAGCAACACATGAAGACTGTGAAAAGGTTAAGAGGGCATAAAAGTATCACATTCAAAGACTTGTGTATGTTACCAAATGTCCACATGCCACCTGGGTTCAAAACCCCTAGGTTTGATAAGTTTGATAGGCACGGTGATCCCATAGCTCATCTTAAGAGATATTACAATCAGCTTCGGGGTGTAGGGGGTAAAGAAGAATTGCTCATGGATTATTTCGGTGAGATCCGGTATTGCCTGTAAATGATTTATAGACCAAGAAATATTTCACATGATCATATGGGATGATATGGCTCAAGACTTTTGTGGAAAATTTCAGTACAATGTTGACATTATGCTAGATAATAATACATTCTCCAATATGAGAAAAAAGCCAAGTGAAAGCTCTAGAGAATATTCTATCAAATAGAGGATACAAGAAGTCCGGGTTAAGCCACCGTTAAATGAGCAAGAATTGGCTGATATCATCATAGAGGCTCAAGATCCTGACTAATTCCACTACCTCACAGCTGCAATGGGAAGACCATTTCACGGAACACTTAAAATTGGGGAAATGGTCAAATGTGGTCCCAAAAAAGGAAGGATCACGAGTAAGTCAACAATCAAAGCTACTACAAAGGTTATTCAAGGTGGTTCAACAAGTATTGGAAATCGTAAAACAAAAGAGGAAGTTCTTTCACTGACATCTAGGTCAAGGGGTGCTAAGAGGAATTATAATTGTGTTTACCCACCAGTTCAGGAACAACCTAGCTATACTCAACATTACTACCCTTATGCCCCTCAATATCTGGTATCTACATCTCAATACATGGTCTTCAATGCTAAGTCATATGTGCATGCTCCCAATCACCCACATTTTTGGGCCCCAGCGTTTTCATGTCCCTTACAACTCTCCTGCTATGCTAAATTATTCTTAAATGAAAGCACTGAAAATGAAATTCACTCCATTAAGAGAGTAATACTCTAGCTTGTTTTAAAAGTTAAGAAAGATAGGGGCGATTGAGTGTATCCCACCACATCTTATGATTCTAAATGGTCCAGGTTTACAAGACAATGAAAGATGTAAGTACATTCAGGGGCCCTAGGACACAACACTGATAATTGTTGGACAATGAAGGGGGAGATAGTGAAGCTAATCGATCATGGAGTTGTTGTTGTGACAGATGATCAAAAGACTCCTAATGTGACCAATAACCCACTTCCAACTCAAAACAACTTAATGGGTATCGTTTGTGATGATCAAGAGTACAAACTCCTCAGGAAAAGTCGACAAAGTGTTTAGAACCAGCTGCATCTCTGAGTGTAGAAAGTATCAATCTTGACATCAAAGTATTGTGCGTCCAAGGGGTTTCGAAGGGGATTGAAGTTAGTGTGTCTATGACAAAGTTATATGTATCAAAAGGCGTTTCATTAACACAACAGTACCAAAGTTTCTTGACAAATTTGCACGATCCTATCTTTATACAACCCGTCAAACATCTTCCGGTAACTAATTCAAAAGTTGTTCCTTGGAACTATAACAAAATCACAATGGTTTATCGAGGTAAGGAGATAGTCGAAGAAGTTGATGAATTGGGAGGTTTGACACGTTCCGGGAGATGTTATTCTCCAGAAGAATTATGAAAGGGAAGATGACTCCAAATATCAACGTACCACTAAATAAAGTATTTACTGAGGAAGAAAATGAATAATTTCTAAAAAAGATTAAGTTTCTTAATTACTCTATTGTGGAATAATTGAAAAAGACCCGTGCACAGATTTCACTATTATCTCTACTTTTTCACTAAGACGAACATCAACATGTGTTAAATAAGGTTTTTAATGAAGCACATGTACTGAAAGAGACCACTTTTACTAATGAATCAGTTGGAGAAAATGGCCAAGGGTGTCTTTGAGTAAAACACCATCACTTTTATCAATGATGAGTTGCGCAAGGAGGGAGCTGGACATAAAAGAGCCTTGCTTCTTACACTGAAATGTGAAGGTTACTATGTAAAGAAGGTTATGATAGATGGAGTATCATGGGTAGACATATGTCCTCTTTCTACACTGCAAAGCTTGAAAGTTAACCTTGACAGAATTCTCCCACTAATGTATTGAAGCGAGCTTATGACGTCTTAAGGAGGGATACCATTGGTGAAATCAAGTTAAACATGAAAATTAGACCAACGGACTTTATGATTGTGTTCCAATTAATGGATATGGACAAATGTTATTATTTTCTACTAGGAATACCATGGATCCACATGGATCAAGTAGTCCCATCAACTCTACATTAAGTTGTTACGTTTTGAATACAACCATTAGGAAATCATTGTTCATGGGGAATATGATTCACCTGTTTACAGAGATCCATCCATCGCATATGTTGAGGCAAAATAAGGATGTGTTTCCGTTGTTTACTAGTCTTTTGTAGTCGTATCAATCGATCGCTTTAAAGAAAGACAACCTATAATCCAATCATGTCTCTCTTTTTCCGCTTCAGTGGTAGCAATGACAATGCTAAAATATGGTTATCAACATGGCAAAGGTTTGGGAGTATGTTCGCAAGGAATAGTGGATGTCATTACTCTTATAGGAAACCAAGTCACTTTGGCCTCAAATACATTCAAAGCAAGAGAAATAAAGATTAGGGTAAGGTCCACAAAAGAACTTATTGAGAGTTACCACTACCGATTCTGTTAGGTAGTGGAGCTTGATTAATTTTAGGTTTTCCTATTTATTCTCTATTTTAGGTTTTACTATTTATTCTCTATTTTAGGCTTTCCTATTTATTCTCTATTTATTCTCCGTAACAAAAAATACTCTGATTTATTAATATAAATATACCTCACCGCCGTGGAAGTTTACTCACGGGGTTTTACCACGAAATATTGAGTTTTCTTTCTCTCTCTAGATTTCTCATCTCTTTCTCTAGAAAGTTCTTGCGTTCTTCATTCATCTAGTGTGTGTGCGTGAATTCGATCCTAACAACAGGTATCAGAGCTAAGGAGATTCAACACGATCACTGAAGATGGATATTTCAAAGCTTGGAATCGAGAAGTTTGATGGATCCGATTTCATTTTCTGGAAGATGCAGATCGAAGATTATCAGTACCAGAAAGATCTTCACGAACCGTTGACCGGGGTGAAGCCGGAATCCATGACGGAGGAGAAGTGGAAACTCAAGGATCGCCAGGCTCTAGGGTTGATCCGGTTGACTTTGTCAAGAAACGTGGCGTTCAACATCGTGAAGTAGAAGACTACGTCCGGTCTGTTGAAGGCACTGTCAAACGTGTATGAACAACCATCAGCTATGAACAAGGTATATTTAATGCGTAGATTGTTCAATTTACAGATGTCTGAGAATGGATCCGTTTCTGATCATATAAACGAGTTCAATATGATTGTGAGTCAACCCATTTCTGTGGATATTAATTTTGAAGATGAAATTAAGGCGTTGATTTTGATGTCATCTCTGCCCGAGTCTTGGGATACTGTTGTTGCTGCGATTAGCAGTTCCCGTGGATCTGAGAAACTGAAGTTTGATGAAATCTGTGATGTTGTTCTCAGTGAAAGTATTCGCAAACGAGAAGTGGGAGATTCATCGGGCAGTGCTCTCAACGTTGATCAAAGGGGGAGGAGTAAGACGAAAGGCCGAAATCAATATGGTCGATCAAAATCAAAGAATCGAGGAAAATAACTGAACAGATCAAACGTGACTTGTTGGAACTGTGGAGAAAAAGGACACTTTCGGACGAACTGTACAAAGCCAAAGAAGAAACAGAATCAGAAATTTAGAGATGACAATGATTCTGTAAATTCAGCAGAGGACATTAGGGATGCTCTAATCCTTAGTGTGAATAGCCCGGTTGAATCATGGATTTTGGATTCTGGTGCATCTTTCCATTCGTCTCCATGCAAGGAGTTGTTCCAAAATTTTAAATCTGGATATTTTGGAAAAGAATATCTTGCTGACAATAAAGACTTAGAGATTGAAGGAAAGGGGGATGTTTGCATAAAGACCACCTCGGGAAACCAGTTTACATTGGAGGATGTCAGATATATTCCTGGGATCAAGAAAAATCTGATCTCTGTTGGTCAGTTGGATAGCACGGGATATGCAGCAGAATTTGGGAAAGGTTCGTGGAAGATCGTGAAAGGTGCTATTGTAGTAGCTCGTGGCACCAAATCTGCAACCTTGTACACCACTGCAGGGTGTATAAACATGGCCGCTGTTGCTGAAGGTGCTTCCGGTTCATGTCTGTGGCACAACAGACTTGGACACATGAGTACTAAAGGAATGAAGATGCTGGTTGCAAAAGGAGCATTAGAGGGTCTGAAGTCTGTTGATATGGGTCTTTGCGAGAGCTGTGTTATGGGCAAACAGAAAAGAGTAAGCTTCACAAAGACTCCTAGAGAGCCAAAGAAAGTGCGGTTGGAAATGGTCCATACAGATGTTTGGGGACCATCTCCAGTATCATCACTTGGAGGATCCAGATTCTATGTTACCTTCATTGATGATTTCAGCAGGAAGGTATGGGTTTACTTCTTGAAGCATAAGTCAGATGTGTTTGCAACTTTCAAGAAGTGGAAAGCTGAAGTTGAGAATCAGACCGGTTTGAAAGTCAAATGCCTAAGGTCTGACAATGGAGGAGAGTATGACAAATCAGAGTTCAAGGCATTCTGTGCAGCTGAGGGAATCATATTGATGAGAACAGTTCCTGGTAAGGCAAGGCAGAATGGAATTGCTGAGAGGATGAACAGAACATTGAATGAGCGTTCAAGGAATATGAGGATACACTGTGGGCTTCCCAAAACACTTTGGGCAGATGCTGTGAGCACAGCTGCATACTTGATCAACAGGGGACCATCAGTTCCTTTAGGGTTTAAGATTCCAGAGGAGTTGTGGACAGGAAAAGAACTCAAGTACTCACACTTGAGGACTTTTGGTTGCACTGCTTATGTTCATGTTGATCCAGAAAAGAGAGACAAGCTTGACGCCAAGGCTGTGAAGTGTTACTTCATAGTATATGGTTCTGATTTGTTTGGTTACATGTTTTGGGATGACAAGAACAGAAAGATCGTGAGACATTGTGACGTGACATTTGATGAGTCTGTCCTGTACAAGGACATAGAGCAGAAGGTTCTAGAGATTACAAAGCAAGTGGGAGTTGAGGTTGAGTTAGAGAAGAGTAACCCCAGAGATGTCGAAGTAGATACTCAACCAACTCCTACTGAAGAATCTGAAGTGGAGCAAGTTACACCTGAGCAGGTGCTAAGGAGATCATCCAGATCCATCAGGGCACCAGATAGGTATTCACCTTCATTACACTATCTATTGCTGACTGATGAGGGGGAACCAGAGTCTTTTGATGAGGCCCTACAGGTGGAGGATTCGATCAAGTGGGATCAAGCCATGGATGATGAGATGAGGTCACTTGAGAAGAATGACACGTGGGTGTTGACTGAGCTACGTGCAGGGAAGAGATCTTTGCTGAACAAGTGGGTGTTCAGAATCAA
Organism: Solanum pennellii; assembly: GCF_001406875.1. NCBI lineage: Eukaryota > Viridiplantae > Streptophyta > Magnoliopsida > Solanales > Solanaceae > Solanum > Solanum pennellii. Next base: position 49,172,700 of record NC_028640.1, on the reverse strand, counting down.
GACTGAACCAGATGGCAAAAGAAGGTTCAAGGCTCGTTTAGTGGTTAAAGGATATTCACAAAGGAAAGGTATTGATTATGCTGAAATATTCTCTTCTATTGTGAAGTTAACCTCTATTCGAATTCTGTTGAGTATTGTTGCATCGGAAAATTTGTATCTAGAGAAAATGGATGTAAAAACTGCGTTTTTACATGGAGATCTGGACAAAGAGTTATATATGCAGCAACCGGAAGGATTTGTGGTTCCAGGCAAGGAACAGATGGTGTGCAAGCTCACCAGGAACTTGTATGGACTAAAGCAAGCGCCAAGGCAGTGGTACAAGAAGTTTGACTCCTTCATGACCAAGAGTGGATTCTGCAAAGCTGAAAAGGATCCTTGTTGTTACTTCAAGAAATACACTGATTCATATGTCTTTCTACTCTTGTATGTGGATGATATGTTGATTGCAGGATCTAGTATGAGGGAGATTAACAATCTGAAGACAAGGTTGTCTGCAGCGTTTGAGATGAAAGATTTGGGTCCAGCAAAGCAGATTTTGGGGATGAAGATTTCTCGGGATAGATCTGCTGGCACTTTAAATCTATCTCAGGAGTTGTACATTGAGAAGGTGCTGAGCAGATTCAGGGTTAATGATGCTAAACCCAGGACTACTCCATTGGCAAATCACTTTAAATTGTCAAAGGAGCAGTCACCCAAGACTGCCGAGGAGCGTGATCACATGGCACTTGTTCCATATGCTTCAGCAGTTGGTAGTTTGATGTATGCTATGGTCTGAACTAGACCTGATATAGCACATGCAGTAGGAGTTGTTAGCAGGTACATGGTGAACCCTGGGAAAGAGCATTGGGAAGCTGTGAAGTGGCTTCTGAGATATCTGAGAGGTACATCCAGTACTTCACTTTGTTTTGGCAAAGGCAAGGTGACTCTACAGGGTTTTGTGGATGCTGATCTTGGTGGGGATGTTGACTCGAGCAAGAGTACATCCGGGTACATTTACACCATAGGTGGAACAGCAGTGAGTTGGATGTCCAGGCTTCAGAAGTGTGTTTCTCTTTCATCTACTGAAGCTGAGTATGTGGCAATAGCTGAAGCTGGGAAAGAGATGATATGGCTGGCAGATTATCTTGAGGAATTGGGCAAGAAGCAGAGCGAGAAGATTCTTTACTCAGATAGCCAGAGTGTCATACAGTTGGTGAAAAATCCAGTCTATCATTCGAAGACAAAGCACATCAGAAGGCGATACCATTTCACTCGCCGGGCAGATGAGGATGGTGATATGTGCTTGGAGAAGATAGAGGGTGCAAAGAACCCGGCAGACATGTTGACTAAATGTGTTGATGTTGGGAAACTGAGGTTATGTAAAACCTCGGTTGGTCTTTTGTAGTTGTTGCTACAGATGTTGCGGTGCGGTAAAGATGTTGATGATGAAGAGATTTTTTTTTGAGAATGTATTTTTTTGATGACTGAGTCAGTCTCCAAGTGGGAGAATTGTTAGGTAGTGGAGCCTGATTAATTTTAGGTTTTCCTATTTATTCTCTATTTTAGGTTTTCCTATTTATTCTCTATTTTAGGCTTTCCTCTTTATTCTCTATTTATTCTCTATAACCAAAAATACTCTGATTTATTAATATAAATATACCTCACCGCCGTGGAAGTTTACTCACGGGGTTTTACCATGAAATATTGGGTTTTCTCTCTCTCTCTCTAGATTTCTCATCTCTTTCTCTAGAAAGTTCTTGTATTCTTCATTCATCTAGTGTGTGTGCGTGAATTCGATCCTAACAGATTCCCCATATTTCTCATTCTTTTATCAAACCTTAGGGTGCAGATATGAAAGCTCCATTCGTTCTTGAAGTCATTGAAGAATTTATTGAGGATCTCAGTCAGTTGTTTTGTGAAGTAAATATGGTCCAAGTTGGAGAAGGTTGCCGATGTGCAACTCGTGGGCTCAAATGTTGAGCTAAGAAGTTGGCACGCCACTCTTTTCCTCATAAAATATCAGTCGTGGTAGTTTGTTTGGATACTCTTTTTTATTTTTTTATTGTCAGGATTGTGATCCGAATATTTCAATGTATTTTTTATTAGTGTCAACCCTTCTGTCCCTTCTTAGATCTCAATGAAATGAAATTCAAGTTTTGTAGTAAATTTTGTCTTTTTCCCTCCCTTAATTCTTATTCTTTATTTTTTCAATTATGTAAATTTCATCTTTGATGAAATGACATGCATGGGAAATTCTCTTTCAGATTTAATACAATTGTTTTTTATTGAATCACCAAGTTAAGAGGTTGAATATGATGAAGAAGCTACTTTTAGGGAAATTAGTAATGAATTATTATAGTTTGAGCACAAATCTAAGCCTAATCTTAGTTAAATTGAGACAATCAATTTGGTAAGTACTGAGGATGTTAGAGGAATAAAAATAAATGTTCCTATCAATCAGGAAATTAGAAAGGCCATAATACAACTTTTTTTTGAATATAAGATGTGTTTGCTTGGTATTATGATGACAAGTCAGGTTTGGGTGTTGATTTAGTAGTTCATAAGTTTCCCACGCGTCCTAGTTTTCCACCCGTCCAATAGAAAAGAAGGAAATTCAAATCGGTCGTGAGTGAAAAATCAAGGAAGACATCATGAAACAACTGAATGGAAATGCGATCCAAGCCATTTGTTACACTAGTTGGTATGCAAATGTTCTTCCTGTGGCGAAAAATTATAGAAAGACAAGAGTTTGTGTTGAATATCGGGAATTGAACAAGGCTAGTCCAAAGGACAACTTTCCCTTGCCTAATATCCACATTCAAGTTGATAGTTTTGCAAAACACGATATTCGATCTGTTGTGGACTGTTATGCGGGTTATCATTTAATCTTGATGGATGAAGAGAACACTGAGAAAACTACTTTCACCACTCCATGGCGGACTTATTGCTACAGGGTAATGTCATTTGGTTTTAAAAATATTGGGGCAACTAATATAAGGGCTATACAACCACGTTTCATGATATGATTCATAAATAAATTAAAGTGTATGTCAACGATGTAATCATCAAATCTAAAAGACAAGTTGATCATGTGCAAGATCTGAGAAAAATCTTGGAAAGAGTGCAAAAATATGATCTCAAGGTTAATTTAGAAAAATGTGCATTTAGAGTTCCATCTAGAAAACTTATGGGTTTTATTTTCACTAGAAAGGGAATCGAATTAGTTGATTCCAAAATAAAAGACATTCGAAATTTGTCACCCTTAAAAAAAAAGAACGAAGTCATGAGTCTACTTGGGAGGTTGAACTACATCAACAGGTTTATTGCTCAACTCACAACCACTTATGACCCTATTTTCAAACTTTTGAAGAAGGATGTTGTTGCCGGATGGACAGAAGACTGTCAACGAGCTTTGGAAAAAATCAAGGTGTATTTTTACAACCCTCCCGTGTTTGTCCCGCCTGAACCTGATAGGCCTCTCTTTCTGTATCTTTTATTAACAGATCATTCCTTTGGGTGTGTTCTCGGTCATGATCTCACATGCATGAAGGAGAAAACTATCTACTAGTTGAGCAAGAAATTTAGTAGTTATGAGGTCAAGTACACCCTCTTGGAAAGGATATGTTGCGCCCTAACTTGGGTAGCTCAAAAGTTAAGGCATTACCTCTTGTCTTGCACAACTTACATCATATCTAGGATGGATCCTTTGAAGTACATCCTTTAAAAGCCAATGCCAACTGGCAGACTCGCGAAATGGAAAATTTTGCTCGCTGAATTCAACATTATATATGTCACTCGCAGTGCAATGAAAGCCCAAGCTTTGGCAGATCACTTGGCAGAGAATCTAGTTGATGGTTACTACGAACCATTTGATACATATTTTCCAAATGAAGAGATTGACTCAATCAAGGAAGTAGGTTCGAATGGAAATAAGACCTTGCAATTATTCTTTGATGGAGCAATCAACAGAAAATGCACAGGGATTGGGGCAATTCTAATATTGCCCATAGGGTAACATTACCCTGCAACAGCTCGACTTTGTTTTTTTGTAAAAATAAGAAGAATGAGTATGAAGCTATCATCATGTGTCTACATATGGAAATAGATTTGGATATATAATAATTGATTTTGTTTGGAGATTCTGATTTGCTTATTCGACAAGCTCAAGGCGAATAGAAGAATCGAGACTTCAAGCTTCTTCCATACAGACAATATGTGGAAGATCTTAGCAAAAGGTTCAGGTCCATCGAGTTTAGATACATCCTCAGGTATCATATTGAATTATTTGATTCCTTATGTACTTTGTCAACAATGCTTCCATATCATGGACACACATACATCACTCCATTTGAGATTCAAGTTCGGGACCAACATGGCTATTGTAATAAAGTTGAAGCAGAACTAGATGGTGTGCCATGGTACTCAGACATCAAGATATTCTTAAACACAGGGAGATGCCCCGAACATGCCAATAGAAGCCAAAAAAAACTATTAGACGTCTGGCTAATGGCTCTCTTTTGAGCAGGGATGTTTTATATAAAGAATTCCGAATCTAAACTTGTTAAGATGTGTGGATGCTGAAGAAGCCGTGAAGATCATAAAATGAAGTACATGTTGGGGTATGTGAGCCACACATGAATAGATATGTCCTCGCAAAAAAGATACTCCGAGCGGGGTATTATTGGCCTACCATGGAACGGGATTGCTTTCGCTTTGTGAAAAGATTTCATTAATGTCAAATTCATGGTGATCTCATTCATTCACTTCATTCAAAATTCCACCCCATGGCCGCTCCTTTTACCCTTGATTAACGGGGAATAGATGTAATCAGACCAATTGAGCCAAAAGCCTCTAATGGACATCGATTAATTTTGGCCGCAATTGATTAATTCACCAAATGGGTGGAGGCAATTAGTTTCAAAGCAATCACTAAGAAGGAGGTCGTGGATTTTTTCCATTCAAGCATCATTTGTCTATTAGGTATCCCAAGAGCTATCATCACAGATAATGATATTGCAATACGATGAAGGAGGTATGTGAGCAGTTCAAAATTCTGCACCACAATTATTCTCCATACCGACCAAAGCCTTAAAAAGTTATGGAGTCATCCACTAACAATATCAAAAGGATTCTAAGAATGATGGTTCAAGGAACAAAACAATGGCAAGAGAATCTACCTTGTGCACTACTAGGATATCGCACAACAATGGGCACCTCGATTGGTGCAACTCCTTATTTGCTCGTTTATGGGATTGAGGCTAAGATTCCAACGGAAGTTGAAATTCCATCTCTTCAAATTATTTTTGAGGCTGAAATTGAAGATACTAAATGGGTCCAAACCCGACTAGAGAAGCTCACAGTAACAGATGAGAAACAATGATGGCCATTTGCTTTTGTCAGCTTTATCAACAAAGGATGGGTCATGCATACAACAAGAAGGTGCACCTAAAGGTCAACTAGTCTAAAAGAGCATTCTACAACACCATCTTATCAAGTGTTGTCAAAAGGAGCCCTGCACATTACTGATGTGGAGGGAAAAATCACAGGCATAATTGTTAATGTGGATACAGTAAAAAGATACTACATCTAATGCGTTTTAAGGTACTATGACAAGTTTAGGGTTAGAAGAACAAAGGCACCTCTTTCAAAAAAAATCCTCTCTATAAATATTTTAACTACGTTTGACCTGATTCTGAAAGGATACGTATGCAACCCTTTGGGGTTTGGTCATACCACAATCATTCTTCTATTTTTTATATAAAATTGGGGCTTTTTTATTTTATTTTTGATATAGTATTGTCAGATTGTAATTCTGTATATTTGGCAACCGACATTTTGATTAACTCTAAGAATGATATTTATCATCATAGGACACATTGGTGAAGAAAACCATATGAGTGAAACCCTTAAGAGCACCATGAATAAAAAAATGAAATAAGAGAGTCTTATCGGTTAAAATCTTCATAGGCACCATAAGACGAGAAAAGAGAAGATCTTATCGGTGAATGTCTGCGGACATCTCAAAATAAAAGGAGAGAACATCATTGGAAGAAATCTGCAAAGATAACCATTTCTCTTTACTCTGAATGAAGGACGCATAGATCAATTTCCGATGACTCAGATTTTGATAAATAAAGAACTAAAATGGATCAGGGTTCAATTCCAAAGTGCATGTCATGGTTTACTCAAAGTTGACATATACCTCTAGATAAATTCTCTTTCTCATTTTTTAAATAATCGAATGTCATTCCTTAAGTTCAAAGTTATTCTTGATCCAATCTTTCAGACTCTTAAGTCTAATGTTTTTCTGGTCTTTTCAGCATAATCCTTTCATAAAATAAGTTAAAAGATTACAAAGCTTAATGCGGTTTTCCAAAAGTTATAGCTGAGTATCTGAGTTGACATGGCATCGAGCAAGGACTAAATATGCGTCAGATCTTCACTAAAAACTCGTGAAGGAACACGATATAGTCTCTTAGGTCATGAAAAAAATTCAAAAGAATAATTCATTCATTGGAACACGATATAGTCTCTTAGGTCAACCAAGAATTTTGAGTAGATCGAAGAAATTGCTCAGAAGTATATTCAAGTCATCAGAACATCAAGGCCAAAAACCAACCACCACATTAAAATAAAATAAAAATTTTCTTCTCCTTTTTGTTTTTCTCAATACAAGAACAAAAGAAAATGCAAGATTACAAGTCAAAAATGGAACATCACAAAAACGAAGTTCTCCAAAGTCTTTACATGTTTGTTGCTTCATCTCATGTTATTCACATTATTGCCTCTCAGTTTGACAGCTTCGGGAAATATGCCCCAATCAGAATTTTGTGCAATACACACCAGTCTGAATTCCGTGAAATGCGCACCGATCTTAATTTCGTGCAATACGCACATGTACTTCATTCATGTTCAATACACACATGTCCTTTATCCATTTGCAATATGCACAATTATAAATTCTGTGCAAATATGCAATTGTCTTTAATTCATGTGTAATGCGTATCAGTCCTTCTTCAAATGCACAACACATCAATTTTCTATTCATCGGTAGTACACACCACATGCATATCCTGGGCAATTCGCACTACCATTCATGGGTTAGACACACCATATTTATATTTGGGTGATACACCCAAACTTAGGTCAATCCACAAAGACAATACGTCTTATTTTAAAATTTCAGGGCAATACACTCATTCCTTCTTTTCTTTCTAGGGCTATATATCCTAGTTCAAGATTCTCTTTTTTTCTTCAATAAACACATCCTTTTGGATTTTGCATTTTGTGATCTTGAGTTTTGAGTTTCAACCGCCAAATCAAGTTAAAACATGCACCTGAGAATGTTCAGAGATTACACACAGAGCAAGTAAAAGATCAAGACGAGACCCTTAGAGAAAACATCAAGCAGGGATCTTGTAACCCCTATAATGTAGAGAGACATAGTTCTCTAGCTCTTTTCTTTAGAACTATAGGCATTAGATGATGACAAGCAATATGAAGTAATATTTTGAACACAGTTTCTGATAGTTTCGGCAAGGGGTGTAAAAAATAAACCCAAACATAAGTAACTCCCCTAGAATTTTAAGAGTTGGGCTCAAGATAATTTGAATTAGGTTCAATCTCAACCCAATCAAACTTAACCCATTTGAAGAGAATTCTCCATTGAGCCCAATTCAATATCCAATTTCCACCTGTTTTAAAACTTTTTATTAATTAAGATATGTTTCTATACTGAAAGTAAGGGTTGCAGCGGAACCGGTATTTACCGGTTACCGGTCCGGTCCGTCCCAATCCAGTTCAGTTCCGGTTTGGTACCGGTTAGTACTGGTATGGACCGGTTCTTACAGGTTTCGGGATAGGTACCGGGACGGAAATCGGTATTTACCGGTAATTCCCAATTCCAGAAATTACCGGTCCGATCCGGTCCGGTCCAGTTAATTTTTTTAAAAAATTTATCCGTTAATAGTCGTTGGGTAACGGCTAGTGCCCTCCCCCCCCCCC
>NC_028640.1:49143879-49164506 GCF_001406875.1 Solanum pennellii | reverse complement strand
TGCCCCCCCCCCAACGGCTATTTGAGTAAAATTTCAGCCAATAAGAGCCCTACCGCACCCCAAACTTTATTAATACCCTAAAGTTTTAAAAATTACACTTTAACCCATTTTTTTACTTATAAATACCCTTAAATTTCATTCTTTTAAATCACAAAATCATCTATTAATCTTCTACTCTCTCAACTCTCTACTCTCTAATCTCTAATTCTATAATATATAATATCTTAAATTCCGGTGTTGCCTTATTTGGTCTTTCGAAATTAGATTTGGAGCTTCAAAATTTAATTTTCAACTTTCCACATTTGGCTTTCGGCGGTCATAAACGTCTACATTTTTAAGTAGACGTTCGGTACATTCGTTCCAACTTATATTTTACTTTTCATTTATATTTAAATAATTATTTATTTATTTTGTGATTCATTATTTGCATTACATTTTGTATTATATATAATCTCACGTTTAATTTTTAATATGGATTTCGGTAAAAATATTGTTCGAAAATGAAAGGGCAAAAAAATTGCATTAGAGCGTGTAAAAAAATATTTGTAACTTTACGTCCTCTGATAATGCAAAAATCGATTGTTCTTCTAAATCAAAAACTAAAAGATCTACTATATTAAGAATAAATACGGATATTAAAGACATGTTGATGATAGGTTTTCAATATTGATAGTAATTCGGAATTAGATTCTTATCATGAACATTTACAACGCCGCTTTGGTAATTTTGATGAGGATTTGCCTAGTGATAATGATAATGATAATGATATTGATAATTATACTGATACGCCTACTTTTGATGATGATGATGATGATGAAACTGAGCCACCTATGGCTACTAATACTCCCAGTCCCGCTCCTTTTCGTTGTCCTGCCCCTGTTCCCCCAGTACATCCTAGGCCTAAGGTAGAATGTTAAAAAATCAATTGTTTGGCAATTTATGACACAAAACGAGATAAAACACAAGCTATTTATAGTAAATTTAAACATAGATTAAATCATAAAAACTGCTGGCAAATCTGGCGGGATGGGACATTTGAGTAGTCATTTAATGTCTTGTTGTAAAAATGAATTTTTGCATGCTAAAGCGGTAGCGGAAGCGAAAAAAACGGTACCCCCTTCCTGAAAATGTAAGAGTAGGCGGCTCTAACATGGTACAGACACAATTAAATTCGCCTAATGTTTCTGGCTCTAGTTTACCACTTTCATATAGTAGAGAAAAAGATCTTGAAGAACTAGCTAAAATTATATGTGTTATAGGTTTGCCATTTAGTTTTGCTGAAAAACCCGGTTTTATACATTATATTTAAATTGTATATAATCCAAATTTTAAAGGTTTTGCTAGAAATACAATAAAAAGGCTGTATTTGATTATCATGCACAACATTTTCAATATCTGTGTTGTTTATTTTATTATAATACTTTTAAAATATCTATTACTTCTGATATGGGTCGTAGTGTAAACGGTAACGATTATTTGACTGTTACTGCACATCAGATTGATGAAAATTTGTATATGCAAAAAAGAATTTTAGATTATAAATGTTGTCAAATGCAAAAAATCGGTAGTTATATTGCTCAAACTATTTTAGATATTTTACAAAGTTATGGAATATGTGATAAAATAAGTAGTATAACCTTAGATAACGCTTCAAGTAATAATGTTGCTGTTGAATATTTAAAACCTACACTTTGTCCTTTCTATGATGATAATTATTATATTAGGTGTGGTGCACATATATATAATTTGATGGTTAGAGATGGTGTACATATATATGATAACGGATGTACGAAAGTTGAAAATTCATGTCATTTTATATTTAAATGTCAAGTTAAGTCTAGGCGTAAAGATTTTCAAACTCGTTGTTTTGAAAATAATCTTCCACCCAGAAAAATTCCAAACAGTAGCTACTAGATGGAATACTTTATATGAAATGCTTGTAGTCGCTTATGAATATCGAGTACCCTTACAAATTGTTTGGAATGCTCATAATTCTGATATGACATATAGACTAGATGATAATGATTGGCGTGATATAAATTAACTTATAGATTTCCAAAATGTTTTTTACTTAACTACAAAAAGAATATCTGTACTTTATAATGCATCAATTTGTACTGTATTGCCTGATATTTGTATGATTTCTTATAAACTATACAAATTTAAAAATAAACAAAGATTTCAATAAACTATTGAAAAAATGATTCTAAAATTTAAAAAATATTATATTCATGTTCCTCGAATTTATTTAACTGCATGTTTGTTAAACCCTAAGTATAAAGATTAGGTGCATCAAGAATGGTTGAAAAAATATATTTTTACTTAGATATTAATGATGTGTTAGAAGAAATTCCTCGTTGTCAACAAGTTAAAGATAGCATAAAAATTGAAGCTAGATAATTGTATGATTTATATAATGCTAATATAAATTAATCAAGTGAAAATGAACCTGAAAGCTCTAGGGTTATATTTGATGAAAATAATATTGATGATTATTTAAAGAATATTATCTTTAACTTTCTCATGATATTAGAAATGATTTTGATGCCTATATTAATCAAAATACAGAACCTACTGAAGAGATTCTCCAATGATGGAGAAATCACGGCAGAGGATTTCCCAAACTAGTACCGATGGCTCGAGATAAATTAGCAATGGAAGCGCCGTCCGTAGCTTCGTAAGGCTTTAGTGCAGCAAGGCTTCAACTTGGAGAACATAGGAATTCACTAGTAGCCAACATCTTGGAGATATCGGTATTATTTTTAGATTGGATTAATGCCGAGAGAAGAAATTTAGTTGTGAACCACTACCGATCAAATTTCAAGATTTTGTTGATGAAGTAATGTAGGATTATAGTGACGACGGGATTGAAGCAATGGAAGATCTTTCTATTCAACCAATTCCCGAACATGTTACTAAAGAAATATTGAATGATTTACGAAGGAATTTATATGGTGGCACGAACTATTAGTAAAAGTATGATAATTCGAGATTCAATTCAAACAGAACCCTTCCTAGAAGGTGGTTGTGTAGATTAATTCTTTTAATACTCTACTAATATTTTTGTAAATATAATTGTAATATCAAATAAATATTAATCAAAATGTAGGCTACCGTCTTAATTTTTTTTTTAATATTGTTGTATTAAATTTAATTTTAAATATAGTCAATTTTTAATTTTATTATTTTAAAGTTTAAATTTAAAAATTTCAAACTTTAAGAGTTTGAAATTTGAATTTTATAACTTTAAATTTTGAATTTAAAATTTTCAAACTTTAAAAGTTTGAATTTACAAATTTAATGTTTGAAACTTTAAAAGTTTGAAAATTTAAATTTGAAACTTTAAAAGTTTAAAAATTTTAAATTAAAACTTTAAAGTTTGAATTTAAAAATTTCAAACTTTAAGAGTTTGAAATTTAAATTCTATAACTTTAGAGTTTGAAATTTTTATATTTTTTTTAACTTTAAAAGTTTTAAATTTAATTTTTTCATTGCTTAATTATTATAATAAAAATTATATTCAATTAAAAAAATTAAATCTAGTCAATCAAGATTCGCCATCAAGAGAGGGAAGAGCCTTGACTTTAGGTTAGGCCGGTCTCATCATTCACGCAATTCCCCCGTCCATCGATTGATCACGCGAGTACGCATCTAATTTCTTTTAATTACCTGTCCGTCCCAGTTACCGGTTCGGTCCGGTCCGCTATACTACCGGTTCCCTTCCGCACCGGGACGAAACAATACTATTTTTACCGGTTTCTCGGTCCGGTCCGGTAACGGTTCCGAAATGTTACCGGTTCGCACTATACGGTTCCGTACCGGTTCTGGTAATTACCGGACCGCCCGATTCTGGTACCGCTGCCACTCTTAACTGAAAGTATGAATTATTATCTATTTGACATCTTTTACGATTTATCTATCCATTTGTTACTTTTTTTACAAAAAATTCTTGAATGAAAATTTAAATTGTGATTATAAAAGTTAAATATCAATATGTTAAATTATTGATATTAACCAGGTAAAATTGGGCCGATCAAGAACCAATCCGTTTTTGCCCATGTGAGCCCAAAGTAAACCGGGCGGGTCAAGACCCAACTCGATTTCTATTCAACCCATTTTAATAATTCCAATATCAACCAAACCGCCCATTTAACGCCTTTAGTTTCAGCTATCATAGTTCGAACTACACTGACCTGATTTCATTTTAATTGAGTATATAGAAAACTTCTGAAGTAATGTTCGGTCATCTTTTTCGAAATGGCTTCATAGGAGTTAGAAATAGTTAAAAATTAGCCATTTTGTTCACCTTCTTTGCTTGAATACTCTTCATGTTTCCAAGCAAAGAGGGGTATGCTATGAACACCTAATTTTTGACGTGCTTATTTTACTCCTATAATATATAGTAACATATTTTTTGAATATATATTTTTATTTTTATTTTTCTGTTGTTTGTCTTTCCATGTATTATTATTTTTATTGGTCCATATGACCATATTTTGTTTGAATTGGGCTGATTTAGATTAATTTATGATAGTCCAATTGATTTTGAGCCGGTCTAATAGAAATGGTTAACATTGAATCCAAATCATTCATGATATTTTGATCAAAGGGCTATTATTGGACCCTAACAAAAATACAAAACTTAAAAAATTAACAGTTTTTGTATTTTAGATTTTTATTTTTCTTCTTCCCTTCGCTATCGCCACCGCCCCGGTGGCCACCACCTTTTTGGCTGGAAAAATCATCAAAAATTTACAAACCTTTCATCCATATTTATAGCCAAATTCTGTATATCTGAGAAAAACAAATATGAATCTTCACCTTTCTCCTTCGATTTATGAATTTTCGTTCATCCCCATCTCAAACCCTTTACAGAAATGTGTAGAGATCTTCAAGGGATATCTTTTGATATAAATTTTTGGTCCAAAATCCATCAAAAAAATTTCCGTCAATGTTTTCTGGCGACCTTCATTTACCCGAAAATTTATATCAATCTTTCCCCCCTCTCAACCTTCAAATTTATCCTTATCATTTTCTTTTGACCACATACGTCATTTTGATGTTGGATTTTATATTGTTTTGTTAATGTTGTTTAACTTTATCATGTTGGTTTTATAACTTGAATTATTATCAATATTATTTTTACAATTTTTTTTAATTTTAATTGTATTTTTATCTTTATTTTTTGACTTAGTTTTTTGTATTTGATCTTCAAAATAGTTTAGATGTTTAGATTTTGTGTTAGTGGGTTGAATTTTTTTTTTTGGTTTATTGGTCTTGATGAAATAGTTCGATATTTTGGACCTGTTTTTAGAGTTTAGATGACCCATTAGCTATTATTCAAGGGAAATTTTTCAAAATGTCAATATTTTAGTATTTAATAGAACCACTTAGCCACACTTTTGATATTTATCGAAAATGTAAATATTTTAACTTGTTATATTATTAATTTATGTATTTTTTTTCTTTGACTTAACTTAATAAAATACAACTAAAAAAACAACAAATTAGAGAAAATCAGGGGAGAGAATTTTTCAAATTAAGTAAATAGTGTTGAAAATATATTTTACTTAATTTACAGATTAGGAGACTAAAATACATAAAAATTCTCTAATCTTCCTCATCATCCAATAACAACTTTCTCTATTTATGATTCTCTTTCTTCGTAGTGAGCAAGACAATTGATCAAGGTTTTTGCCGGAACAAAGGAGATTTTTTTTAATATTAAGAGACTAAGGCAACAAATTCTCTTGTCTTCTTCGTCTTTCGTTAACGACTTTCAATTCTTTATTGAAAATCCCCATTCTACGCAGAAGACAAGACAATTGATAAATGTTTTTGCCGAAAAAAAGGAGATCGATACAAACAAATAAGCATACAAATCGAGTTGGGCTTCAAACTATTGAATTGGTGTTGAACAACACTACGGTTGTTGGATGCATTGCTGATGTCAAAAATTCGGTATTTATTCTTCGGTATTTATTTGAAAGATTTATTTCGAGTTCAAAGTGTTTTGGATACAACAATTCAAAATTTTATTTTGAATACAATTTGACTTTAATACAACAATTAAAAGATCAATAATTGTATGTCATTTGTTTTGAATTTGTATGTTTGTTGATGTAAAATTTGTATTTCCAGTCTGTTTCGAATACACATTTGCATCTAAATTCAATTATATTATGTAATTCGAATTGTATATTCAAGCTGATACAATTATTATACAATTAAGTTCAAAATATATTTTTACTTTGTAATCTATTTGGGATAGATATAGTAAATGATTGAATATTTTGATCTTTTATGTTGGATGCTTGGAATACCTAATAATTTGGAATTCTACTTAGTTGATGTTCTATAAATTAGATATTGGATATAATATAATTTTGAAATACATAACACATATGAAATACATTTTTATCATGAAATACAATTTTCTTTTGAAATACAATTTTTATTGTTACTATGATTATAAATTTGTATGTTTAGATGAATAGAATACAAATTTTCCTGGAATTTTAAGAAAAACTACACATTTTTGAAAAATATACAACTCAATGTTGTATCATTTTGGAATTAACACGAATTTACATAAGTATATGGATACAAACATGCTTCTTAAATAACTACAAAGTCATTTGGCATATCAATTGAAATGAATACAAACTAAGAAAGGAAAACAAATTTCATTATACAAACACAAACATGAAAATATTAATGATAACAAATACACATATACATATTGAAATGAGTACAATTTTAAAAAATGATACAAGATTCTAAAAAAATACAATTACATTGTGAAAGAAATAATTAAATGGATAAGGTAACAAGTGTAAGCTATGAAAATTAATTAAGGTTTGTGTTATTTGAGGAGAGGGGATAATGGAAAAAATTGTGTGAGAGAGAAAATATAGTAAAAGATTTAGAGAGAGAATGAGTTTTTTTTTTCAATTTCTGAAAAAAAAAATGTCGGAAGAGTAAAAGTCGGGATTTAAAAATGACGGATAATTGAAAGAGTAAAATTTGAGAGAGAGAAAGTATTTTTCTTTTATTAATATGAGTGATAAATAATTGGAAAAGGTGTTATAAATGTTAGGTAAAATAGGAATTAAATTGAGATATATAGTGTTGTTAAGAATAATGCCATTTTGACATTTTTATTAATATTTTTAAAGTGTGAAGGTTTTTACTAATTATGTTATTTTTTGACTAGGTTGCTAATTTTTCTATTATTCAATCAATAAATAAAAGAAATGGGCCATCTAAAATGACATTTGGACCTCTTTTAAATTTTCTGATAACCCATATAACTATTATTCAATTAATGAATAAAATAAATGGGTTATTTAAAAGGGCAAAAGAGTCTTTTAATTAAATTTTTTTTTTAAAAAATAGGAAATATTTCATTGGTCTTCTTGGATGACACTTTGAGAAAACAAAGAGTTCATTGCACCCATTGACTCTTAAGTTTTCAAGAAGAGTTGGGGATTTAATGCGCAACACCTATTTAAACCCCCTTCTTCTCTCATTTGAGAGGACACAAAAAAATATGTATAAAAAAAAAGAGAAGAACAAAATTACAATAGAGAAAAACATAAGAAAATTCTTCTTCTTAAATTTTTTTTAAAAAATCTTTGGTGATTTTTGGAATTCAAATAAGTTTGCTTCCACATTTTACTTGTCATCAATTTTAGGCATTTCTTTTACATTTCACATGTAATCTTAAATTTATATTGTTTTTTTTTGTTTGGATAAAGTTGTTTGTATTAAATTAGTTTTATTTAGTTAAGTCTATTATGATTCCTATGTGACTATATTTATTATTATGTCATTTAGTTTGTATTCCTTTTACTTAGTTTAGTCTATAGTAATTCTCATATGATAATGTTTATTATTATGTACTTATATATTTCTAATTGGTGTTTAGCTTAAAATTTACCTTATTATTAGTAACTAGATTCATGTTTTGCCAAAAAATTATAATATAACAATCAAAAAATTTATTCTTGGTTTCTGGTCACCTTTTTTTTAAAAAAAAAAAATAATAAGAAATAAGAATTTTTTTTTTGCGAACATTGTAAAACTGGGCAAATTTTTTTAAAAATTCTAGTATTTATGCAAATGATGTAAATCTTGTCATTTTGTAAGAAAAATTAAATCTTGTCATTTTTTAAAAATATGTAAACATTCTCATTTTTGCAAAAAAAAAAGTTAAGAATTAAAAAATTGTAAATATGGTCTGTTCATAAAAAAAATTTCTCTTAAATAAATATATAAAATGACTATAAAAATAAAAACACAAAATCGGCAAATTTCACATAGTTATCTATCTATTAGATAAAAAATTGACTATTTTTGCGATCTTCTTTCAAACAAGGCAATTTGGTCATGTTGTATTAAAATTTTACTAATGTTACGACCCGCAAGTACACCCTATTACTTAGGGCAACCCTTAGGTTGAAACAAGGTGGACTTGACCTTTCGAAGGTTTTTCCACAGGCCTCTTAGCTATCATTTGTTACATATGACATGAAAAGTAGTGTAAAATTTAAAACTTTTCATGATACATAATAAGGAAAAACATTTTTTATGAATACCAAAGGATAGTCTCATTGTCACAAGCCAACTTAAAGACACGACGCAAATATCTTAGGACACGACCCTTTACATTGAAATAAATACATACTAAGTCTTAAAAAGAAACTATAGAAACATAGACTATGCCCTCGAATATATATGGACATACTTAGTCTTGAGACAGTCTATTCCCAAGCTTGCCTTCTACCCTTCAACTCGGCTCCGACCTATACTTATAAAGTATAGAAAAGTATGGGTTAGTACAAACAATGTACTAAGAATGGCATTATGCAAAATCATGAACAAAGGGAAAAATTTGAAGAAACATACAATTCATGCTATTTTGATCAAACCCTTTATGAATTAAGTTAGAAGACATCATATGATCATCTTTTTATACAAAAGGTGAAACTTCCATTTTTCTTAACATAAGAACACACTTATAGTGAACCCAAAATATCACATGAACTATTCCTATCCTAAGTTGTTCTAAGGTTCCCTTAGGTAAGACATAAGGAGATTGCCCATACAACCTACCCAATACTTACCAAATAGATCCTTAAGACTACTAAAGGACTGTCACATCCGGGGAGCACCCTCTAGAAGTAACATGGCGTACTTGACCTCTCGAAGGTCTTATACAAGCTCATAGTTATCATTCATCGCATTGACATAGTAAATTTTAGCGGAAAATTTAAAATTTTTCATAGCGCATCATATATTAGAAACTTTACTTAATATATATATAAACGTAAGTAATATTATATATTTAGACCTTCAGCCTCTTTGCCATCTTAGACTCAACAACATTACAGTACATTAGGGACACGACCCTTAAGGCATAAACATAAGTACAACTTTATAAACTTTACAGTAAAGACATCAGCAGGAGATCCTTGAACATAAGGATTCCTTTTATTGAGCTTGGGAATCATCTATCAAGATCCCCAATCATATAGTCATCCTCTAAGAATCCATAACCTACACTTTGTGTAAAAAGTAGAAAATAATGGGATTAGTACAAGAATGCACTAAGTATGAAAACCATGCAAAAAAACATGCACTTAAAAGGGACATTTTCTTGAAATCATACATCATGCCTTTTTGAGTAAATCTTCATAAACCTTTATCCAATAGAATTAGCATCATTCACATACTTCATATAAACAAATTCAAAGGCCAAACATTACATAAGATCACATATAAAATTCATGACATTTTCAAGTCACATTACAGTGAGCTATTCCTTCTTCACAGCAAACATTTCTTTCTTTTATTAATTAACCTCCCAAGTAACCTTCTAATTATACTTGGTGCAATGTATCACTTTAAGGTCTCAAAAAAACATACGTATAACCTACATAAGCCAAAACATAACATCATATAAGCATAATATATCAAAGAGACATTTAAGTCAAGACTACATTGGCTCTACAATAAGCTACTTCAAGTTGCACATATTTTTACTTCTTTTAATATCCATCATTATAAGACCTTTTTCATGACCCGAATATTAGTCTACTACTGCAATGTACATGTGAATCCCCATAATCCCACACATCCTTAGTACAACCCTTATGAGACCACAAACCTTAACATTCTATTCATACATCAACAAGTAAGTTTAGACATTTTCATTCATATCAATTCAAGAACTTCATCATATAGTCATTTAGACCCACGTAGTGCATATAAATATCAGACAACATTATCTAGATCCATACCATGCACATCTTCATAAGAAGTAGATCAATACTACAAAGTCATGCATATGGACATACTCATAATCATACACATAAGTCACCTTTCTATGACTTCCTAAGGAGCTACTTGTGCAATGTCTAGATGGTTTCATTACTTCCACCTATAGTAAGTAACCTCCCTTAAGTCCTCCTTGTTAGGATCCTATTGCTTCCATTGTCCATTTTACTTTAGGGAAACCATAGCCTTAACCGACAATAAGACCATGGGTGCTAAACATGGAATTTGGCGTTGTAGAGCCTTACACCAATGGAAGGTGTTCCTACCTAGCCAAGGTAGAACAGTAACACATGCTAGCATATTAGGTGATATCACTTACTAGATCCTATGTGGCAAGCATAGTTTATGAAACTTGGGGGTGTTATGGAAATATAAACTCTACACCCTTTGTTGGGTCATGAGGCTATCCACCATGTGAGGACCGTAGTGGACCCTTTCAACTTCCCTCTTTAAGAAGGTTCCACCAATTTATCTACAAGTTCACTCGTTGCTAAGCTAAGTTCCCTTTAATGTAAAACGCTTTATTTATCATATCTTCATAAAACATAGGTTTTCGGAGAGTCATCCCCTCATATGCTTAGCTCATAAGTCATGTATGAGAATTCCTTTCATCAACCTATATCATGTGAGAAAACCTTTCACATGGACATAATATATGTAAGCACCTATTTAGTTTAGGATACTCTTGAGCACACCCTTCAAGTCTCTTCTATTGACTAGATCATGTTCATGTATCAATGTATAAGTCTATAGGTGTACCTATATGAGCAATCCTTTCATATCAAAACTCCAAGAAACTATGCACATTCATACTTCATCGTATCATATACTTAACATCATAGCATATAAGTCATGTTTATAAGTTGTTCATACAATCCTATGCATGTCCTTAGAAGACCAACCTAGAAACTATCCATCACCGTGAACATGTGCAATGCATAGTAAAATTCCATATCCTTGCCTATGCTAGTACATCTATCAAGTCATCCTAGTGAATGATACATCACACAACATCATAGAATGGTTAGCATAACAAAAGATTCATTTATTTAAGACTTACAACATTCTTATAGTAAGCTTTAGTCTTTATGTACCTATCTTAACTTTTCATCACATATAGCATTATAAGACCTCATCATGGGCAGCAAGTACATTTTACCCTAACATAAATATACACATACTTTTGAACTAACCATACCACCTAAATCACAACTAGAATAGGAAAGTAGGCATAAGATTCACATGGCATCATCATAAGCACACATTCACATGTTCATCAATTTTCCTTCAAGTCTATGGTCAAAACATATATAATGACAATAAATTAAACACCTCCACCATAAGTTGACCATACCCCACAATGTCGTACAAGACTTCATTAACATTATAAAGAAAAGTAGGGAGAAAGAGTAGACCTTACAAATTCATCAACCTCTTGATCAACATTAATTAGTACACCCTTTCATCAATTATACATGTATAGGGCAGTAGCGAATTGTACTTTAAACATGAGAGAAACCATGTACAAATCATTGCAAGATCAATATACAACTAGTGCAAAAGATTACCATTGTTTTAGAGAATAGATAGACCTAGCTCATAAATCAATTTCCCTAGGCTTGATTATCAATAAAGATTCATCAATAATGGACATGTAGAGAAGTAGCCAAAGAAAATCATAACTTTAACGAGATACTACTACAACTGCCAATAAACTCGAAATTACAATAAGCATGTTTCATATTAGGAATTCATGGAAAGTAAGTTTACATTGGTAAATCTTATTTAAACTATCATGAAGTGATCCACATTGTATTCGTTACATATAATTCATACTCACATTACAGTATAGGCAGTAGATATGGAGAATTAACCATGATCGATTCATATAACAACTAACTACAAGAAAAATGAACTTTAGCGGAAGAAAATCCCGTCGCTATAAGTCTAAATCTGGTCGTTAAAGGTCTATAACGACCGGTCAAAAGTTTGTCGTCACCGGTCGTCAAAAGCTTTGTCGTTAAAGTTTAACGATCGGAGTTGTTCGACAGGTTGTTAAACATTATTTAACGACAACAATTAATCCAGTCGTTAAATTTGGTTACAACGAAGAAATTTCCCTTCATTGATGGTCATTGGGCCGTTAGAATCTTCAAGTAAAACAACAAATTAGGAGAGTTATAACTAATTGTAGCGATAAGAATTCATATCGTTGATTAGAGTACTTTTTATCAATAAAATTTCCTGTCACAAATTCCAATCAAATTATTACATCTTATTTATAGTTTTTATTTTTTCCATTATTTCTTAAAATAATTTACTTAATATATGTTAATTAATATTTTTCACATCCAATTGAAAATTTGATATAAAATTATATAGTTAATATTAAAGAACACATATATTAAATTACTTAATACTTATATGTTCAACACAATACCTAAAAAGAAGCATACACTTTAACCATAATAAAAAATATGTGTTCGACATCTATCAAATCAAAGATAGAAATTAAGAAAATGACCTTACATAATAACTACAGCAAAAGTCTCTGCACTAACAATAAAATATAATATTCTTTTCTACACGCACCACATCAACTCTTCCTAGGTTGTATTCAATGACAAATTACCAAAGAATCGATTAGTAGTATGCCTGTGCCAAAAGACCTTCTCGCAGATGATTTCTAGTAAGTGTGCCGCGAGTGGCTTCTCGATGAATAAGCTGCGATTGCTCTTGTTGATACAGTTTCATTTTTTTAGGCAATTTAGTATTCTAATGATCTCGTCTTACCTGATGATTAGGATTTGCTTTCCCTATTTGAAAAAAGGAGATCTGTGTCACTATAACTATGCTTCACACTTGAAATTCTACAGCTTTCAAGGGCTCATCATAGCCCTTTTTGTGACTCGAATCAAGTTCATCATAAATTTTTTTGTGATCACGTTTCATCATAACCTTTCCTTAAAGTAGACGACCAGTTTGAAATCTTAACGCCAACATATTCATTGAAAGAGTATCTTCTTTTTCGCCACATCGCATCAAGGTGACAGGATTCGAACCTATGGCCCTCTATACCCAAAACAGATGCATTGACCAGACTGTGCTACACCTCGTCTCACCACCCCGAAGCATATAGATCCACCCGATCGATGAACACTCCAACTCAACTCGACCATCCTTTTGGAGGGATGCGACAACAAATCCGAGTAACCAACCGCTTTTTATTTAATCTGCCTGAAGCACCCAAAACCTACCTCCAAAAAGCCGTCCGTATTGTGCAGGAGCGCTCATATTTTTTTGCTTACTCTTTCACTTTCATTTCTCAATCCGCTCACTCCCGGCTACGGTTTTGACCTTTCTCCTATTTCGAAGTGGATTCGAACCAATGACACATGGATTTTCAATCCTTTGCTCTAACCAGCTAAGCTACCTGAACAACTTTCCTAAAGTCTGTTTCTTAATCGAAGAGCGCCCTACCTTACCACTTGACTAGTAAGGGAAAATCCCTTTACTAAACTAAGAACATAGAATATATAGGCTTTTTTTGCTTCTTCTTCAAGCTTTCGAGCAGCTCTTTCAACTGCCGCCAAATCCCCCAACATGCTCAAGAACCGATAGCCATTCAGGGACTGCTGGAGGGAGCTTACTTATAGAAAGAAGATGGGCCAGAAAAACAAGGTGCAACGGGCTCTCCGCTCCTAGTCACTAAGAAGTGCTATTCTGTCGTCCGGGGGACTGGACTCCACCAAGAGGTTCTTTCTCGCAAGTTATTTCCCCCGCCCATTTCATTTTTGTACCGGAGGAAATGGGATTCAAACCCATGATACAATCTTCTTGTATGTTGATTTAGAAAACCAATGCCTTAAGCCACTCAGCCATACCTCTAAGTTGTTGATCGAAATAGAATTAGAAGTGCCGGGTTTGGTTTCTTGCCCGAAGGAAGGGCTATCTGATCCGATTAACTAAGTAAGTCGTAGCGCACTAGCGCGCGTACTCTTCCTATATGAGCGAGACTTCATCCAAATCTGCCACTCCTTGGGCGAGGCCTTCTAATCTATGAACACACAAACCCACCAACCTAATATTTGGATCATTGAGGAGACAGAAGAAAGCCATTCATTCTAGTCATTGAGCCCGGATTGAGGATTGATTGATCTAAACCAAAGAGTTGATTATATATAAGAGAAAGGCATTATCATACCCTGATACCGCTTTGAGGAAATGTAGAACTGAAGAAAGTCTCTTTAGGATGGATTTGTACCTGCTAGACCAAGTCACAACTACTTATTAAAGAAGACTCAGGCACACTCCCCTTTACTTCTCCAAAGTGACATCAAAATACTCTTTCAGCCGATTTGAAAGAAGCAATAGATGAGATTGAATCAGACAGAAGGTTCACCCCTCACCTTGGGGGATTGGGGAGTTGAGACTTCCTTGGTCTTAGGCCCGCTGTAAGGCAAATAAGATCAAATAGAAGGGGAATGGATTCTTCGTTTTATCCGGACTAACTCTAATCATGATTTTGACTCTATTATGATACCTTCCTCTGTCGCAATAGAAATCGAGAATGGAGGTGACTTCGCTACACTTGTTTATAGTTGGAAATTCCAACTCGAATGCCCTAGTACGACTGACTTTGCACAAGATTAAATTGAAGCCTTTTTTCGACGTCTTATTCCTTGCCTTAGTAATGTGCAATCAGCTACTTGGCTCCTTCCCTTATTCTCCTTCCTTTCCGAGGTAGTACTAATTAATGGTTGAATTGCTTCTATTAGAAATCGGGCTACTCTTGGGTACAAAAGAAGGATATTCCGAGCCTGGGCACATCCCTTTGATAGCTTTGTTTAGCCTCCTTTACTATGTCAATCCCTCCGTATTGGTTATGGGTGAAGCCGATCCTCTCCTTGGTACTTCACCTAGTGGCTAATCTCAAGTCTCTTCTCTCGATCGGATGCGCCTATGTCACTAGAACAGGTTAGGAAGGCCTCCAATCACTGTATTGGCAATTCAAGATGAACTCCTTCATTCCAACAATAATAGTACTAAACTTTCAAAAGAAGAGAAATGAGATCAAGCTTTGAAATTGGTAGCTGAAAGAAATCTATTCGTGAAGGTCAGGCCAAAGCATAAGGAAGGAAGCTCACTCAGAAGCGAATTTCAACTACTATTTTAGAGTATCGAAGCTCAATGGCATTGATCACACCTACGGCTAGAAGAAAGAAAGTACCTAGCACCCCGGTCCCTCCATTGATTGACTGGCTTAGAGGGCATTCCGCATAATGACAAGTTCAATTCGCGCATCTGTCGGTTGAGGGTTCAGCTAAAGTAAGTAGCTCGCAAAGAGGGAGTTCCTTGGCTAGTACTAATAGATAGACCTACTAGTAAGATAAGCAATGGTGTTTGAGAGTGGAAGGAGTTAACCTCTCAGCCTCAAGGTAAAAAAAATATAACAACTGACAACGAGTAGCTGTATAGGTACCAGTAATGGTGCCAATCTAGTATAGCACTGCTAATAGGACGGTCAGTCGATAGCGAAAGCAAAACTTCTCACATCTCTATCACTCTTTGTTCTCATGAACTCAAAATGATTGACTACATTCAATATAAAGGAGAAAAAAGGATTTCCCCCTATTCGACTACCCATCCAAGAGCATTTGGCTTTTCAGAATACTTTCTTCTTTTTCTTTTTCTATGGACTACATAAATCTTATCTTCCAGCCCAAAGGAGGATAATATCTTTTGGCAGCTCAATCTCACGGTAATAATTATGCCAATTCTGCCTAAAAATCTCTTCAGGTGATCAAGGGGGCTTCCTTTTTAAGTAGATGAGATTAGGACGAAAGGTATTATCTCAACGCCTTTTTTCTCTGGTTTGCTCTTTCAAATCCAATTTTGTGCTGCAATAATGTAATCGGGATTTTATCTCCTAAATTCTTTTTTCTGTGAAAGCAAGAGGTGGAAACTTTTGTTATAAATTCTGCCTTATTCCATGAGATCTAGAAGAATTTCTGCAACTCTCTCTCTTCCCTAGCGCTCTCTCTTTTGAATTTTTTCAAAAGGGAAATGAAGGTCTTCTATATAAGTTCTCGCTCGATCGAAAGGATATAACACATACGAAACCTTAGCTTCGCTGACTTTATGAGGTCTAACCTTCGCCACGACATTAGTGGCTTAGCTCTTCGCGCTTCCCGCAGGCTTTTTTATAGAGAGAGAGTAAGGGGGGGGCGGCACGGAAGATTGGTCCGCTCCGAAAAGCTGAGTTTTTCGGTTCGCCCCCCCTATGTGGTTNCATCTATGTAGTTGGATTTCTTACCAGTCTTCCTTCTTTCTCTTGATGGAATATATCAATATCCGAGCTCCATCCTTGCTTGCGTTCTTCACCGGCGCTCGCCAAATGTATCACTCATCCCACTCCCCACGGAGCGGTAAAGGGTATTCTTGTGTGTTATAATTTTTACGGGAATTAATCGCATATGTTGGTTGAGAATTGCTTGGGAATTCATTGATAATTACTTTGCCAGGTTCTAGGGAGGCTAATATTTTTTATTGTCGATCGAGCCGCTTTGCCTCATTCCACTCGTCCAGCCCTCTTCACGAACTTGTACAATCGATGCCACAAAGATAGCCAACTCTATTGTCAAAGAAATAAGGAAAGGGGCGAATATCTGGCACCAGATATCTGGAGGTGTGGAAAGAGCAGCTGTGAGAGGCGGAAAAACCATCAAAAAACAACTATAGTTCGTGGAGGTTTCTACAGAAAGACCCCTTGGTTCTGGAAAACAGATCACAATTACAGGCACCTCGGAGCATACCAATGGAATGAACGAAATACGAACAGTTAACATAATATGTTCATAGATCTTAGGTTGTAACTTGATCATGAGCGAATTTGTTGATGTTGCACCCATGAAGCATGGAAAGTGCCAAACATTGGGAACTACCCGGGGAGGAGTTAAGACAGGAACAAGGACAAGCGAGAACCACTTAAATGGAGGAATCGATTGTATTTTGTCCTTTGTTTCCCATAGCAATTGGGGATCAAAAAGCACCAAATTTAATGACTTATTAAGGGAAGGACGAAGTAAGAGCATGCTATTGGAGACGTTGCAACATATGTCGGGAAGGCCTCCGTTGATTGTGTATATACAAAATACGAATCCAAAGGCAGGGTAAGAAAGGTTTTAGATAATGGAGATACTAACTCTTCCGGGAACCAGTAACGCGTAAAACATGTCAAACCAAGACCAATCAATACCCGAACGGAACGGATTCAAACTTCTCCTAGAATAGTTTCCGGTGCTAACTGAAATTCATAGGATATATATGAGTAATTCAATGGAGAAATTATGGGATTTACACGAATCGGAACTTGAAACAATGAAAAAATAATGTTATGGGGCTTCCTTGTCGAGAAGAAAAAGTTTTTCTCTTAGAGAGGCATTTTCTTTGCTTAGAAAAGCGTTCCTTCTCTCAAGGGATTTGGATAACTCAACTAACTCTCGGCGTGGTGCATTTCCAATTGGGCTAGTTATATAATAGAAATCAACTTTGACTTGCAAATCTAAATGGAGGTAGAACCTCAAAAGAATGAGGAAAAGGCATGACCAGAAGAATTGTGTGAAATAAGTGTTATTATCCAGTTGAGGCATTCTTGATTGATTGAGATAAAAAGATTCCCTCAATGCAGTTTCACTCCCTCAAGCTTGTACGAGTAGTAAGGGGTATAAATTTAGTTGGTTATTGACCGAAGGGAATCATGGGAGAATGGAGAATGTTTTAAAGCTCGCTGACTAGGGTTGGCAGCTAATTCAGTCTTTGAGATCCCATAACATAAGAAAGTCGTGGAGTGCATAAGCCCCTTTAGAGATAAAGGCGAGTTTCTTGTGGTAGTAATTGCGAATGAGCAAGTAGGGTGCGGAAACTAAAGAGGTAGCGAGACTGACCATAATTTCAGGAATAGGTTGACTTTCTTTCATTTTTGTTATGGAAAGTTAAAGTCGTTTTGTTTAGTATGAGATCGCTTCACACCTCGCGGTGCTTAAACCTCTCGCCTATCGTACTTCTGTTAAAAAACCTTGTCCGAGAACTTGTATAGAAAAAGATTTCCTGCAGCGCAGAAGTTCTTCCATACCAACTTAGCTGCCCGGCTCTGATATTGGCATAATAACCAGTACACCATAGGTTAGCCCAACCCAGTCCTCTCGTACTAGGGTTGGCTCCTCGCAGTTTTCCATTTAACACCAACGGTAGATAGGAACCAAACTGTCTCACGACGTTCTAAACCCAACTCACGTACCACTTAAATCAGCGAACAACCGAACCCTTGGGACCTTCTTCAACCTTAGGATGTGATGAGTCGACATCGAGGTGCCAAACGACTCAGTCGATAAGAGCTCTTGGGAGTCATCAGCCTTTTATCCCCGGTGTACCTTTGATTCGTTGAGCAATAACCCTTCCACACGGGACTCCCGGATCACTATGGCCGACTTTTGTCTCTGTTCGACCAGTCGGTCTCACAGTCAGGCAGGCTTATACCATTAGTCTCACGAGCACAATCTTAGATTGAGCCTACCTTCGCACACCTCCGTTACTCTTTAGGAGGCATCTGCCCCAGAAAAACTACCCACCTCGCAATGTACCGCCTCCCCGCGAATAATTGGTGCGGCGGTTAGGAATCCTTAGACGAAAGAGTGGTCTTTCAGGATTGGTCGTTGTGTGTCACCACCTCCCACCTATCCTACATATTCGATCAAGGTTTTCATTGCGAAGCTATAGTTAAGGTGCACGGGGTCTTACCGTCTAGCCCTGTTGGTACTCCGTATCTTCACGTAGAATTCAATTTCACCGGATCCATGTCGGAGAAAGCGGGGCAGTCGTTACACCATTCGTGCAGGTCGATACTTATGCGACAAGGAATTTTGCTACCTTAGGACGATTAGAGTTACTGCCGCCGTTTACCAGGGCTTCCATTCAAAGCTTATAACACTTCTCCTTCAAACCTTCCAGCAACGGGCAGGTGTCAGACTCTATACATCGTGTTACCACTTAGCAGAGTCCTATGTTTTTAATAAAAAGTCGCTACCCCTGGTATGTGCCTCCTTCCTAATCAAAAGATTTGAGAGCACCCCTTCTCTCGAAGTTACGGGGTCATTTTGCCGAGTTCCTTCGACATGGTTCTCTCAAGCGCCCTAGTATACTCTACTTGTTCACCTGTGTCGGTTTGGGGTACGGTCAGTTCAACGAGAGGATCGCCCTTCCATATTCGAAGTTTTTTCCTTGAAGTTTAAACCTTGTTGACTATGACAACAGTCGCGAATACAAACAGACTCGTGACAATGGCATGGTGGTACGCTCTGTTCTCTCGCGACCCCTACTCTATTCAAAAGTCTAAAGGCCCCTACATAAGATAGGTCACCAAACTACAACCGAGAGTTTCGCCTATTGAAGAGCCAGTCACGTAGGGAGACCGGGCCAGGCCGAGTCAGATAGGCTTTGATGACTCAAGTTTTATATTAGGGAAAGGAGAGTGGGGCGAAGAGGGGGAAGCCCTCGGCCCGATCATCCAATTCGCTCCAACAGACAGGCATGGTTCTGTAGTCAAAGCAACTTCGTCACTTTCATGTACCCATTGGACGGCACCCCTTTCGGGGGTTCCTTAGGGACCGATTCACTCTATGTAGATTGATTGAACGCAGAAAACCTTCCATTGGCAGGCGATCGTGTAATTCACAGGATTATTCGTTACTCCTGTCAGCATTCTCACTTCTGATATCTCCAGGTCTTGTCACAAAAAACCTTCCCCGATTGACAGAATGTTCCGCTACTGACACTTGAAAAAGCAGCTTTCAAGGTCTCGTCGCTTCGGTGAATCACTTGAGACCTCATACATTTTCGGTGCCATGGAGCTAGACCAGTGAGCTATTACGCTTTCTTCAAAAGAAGGCTGCTTCTAAGCCCACCTCCTGCTTGTCATCGCTCGATCACTATCTTTTCCACTAAGTGATTGCTTAGGGACCTTAGCATACGATCTGGGTTGTTTCCCTCTCGACTTTTGATCTTAGAACCCAAAAAGTCTGACTGTTCTTTCACATGTCGTTATTTAATCTTCAAAATCTTCATCTGTGAAAAGAATAATTTGAGGTAAACTAATTAGTAACGAATAAGTTGAACTTAAGGATTAATTTTCTGTAATAGTAAAATACACAGATCAAGATGGAGTATGAAGCCGACATTTAATTAGTTTCTCTTTCATTCCTAATCTATTTTCTTTTATATATATATAT
>NC_028640.1:49065537-49143469 GCF_001406875.1 Solanum pennellii | reverse complement strand
TATATATATATATTCTCTTTTTTGAGATTTTAAACGTCTAAATAATTTGATTAATGTTTTATTCTCTATCTATAATTACTATGATTAATTTAAATTATATTAAATTGGTTAGTAAAAAGAGCAACCCTCTATCTCCCCATGTATAAGACCATGATTATTTCATTAAATATACAAATTCTTCAACTTTTCATCTTCTCTTTTAATTATTAATAATACTCAGTTATGAGTTAATGACATTAATAGTCTTTAATTTCTTATCTTAATACATTTGTAGAGGTAAAGTTATGGTCTCCATTTATAATTCCTTTAAATATTTTTTAAAAAAAAAACTAAATGGTGAGGCTGGTTAGCCTCTTTTATATAAATCTTTAACTAATGGAGGAATATTTTTTTGTTCACCAATTACCTCCTTTTGATGAGATTATTTCGGAGATTTTCAGGTACCATTTATGTTATTTTTTTGTTTAACTATAATAATATTATATAAGATTTTAATAGTGATATGTTATATCCTACTTTTATCATTATCACTTTAGATGACTATTTTTTCAACTGGTTTGGTGTTTTGTGAATTCTTAAATTTATTTGGAATCTTATATTTGTATACTGTATTTTGCCATGTAAAATATCATTTTTTTCTTATTCATATTTTATCATCTCATAGATTATCACAATATATTATTCTACTTCAATTATTAATGTGGATTGTAGGGACACGTACAAAAAATTTATTCTTATTGATGGAGTAACTCATTCTTCTTATTGAGATTTTTGTAGCTTTAATGATTATTCATCCATAATTTTGCTACATATCTTTTTTTTTTTTACAATTTATGTTTACTTCTCTTTTAATATTATTTTTTATTTAGATTTCAATTTCATAATCGATAAGCTACTTTTTAATAACTGAGACATTTTCAAATTTATGTATGTCCAAATCATTTATGTTATCGACGTATATCAGGAAGAAGACTCTTGAATTTGATAGGATATGGGAGAAAGTGTCAATAAGAACTCAAAATATTATGTACTTATTTTGTATTTAGTTTTTTATCTACATTATTATTGATCAACGTCTTATGAAGAATGTATACATTGTATTTTTTTTTCCTTCTCTATTTTTCTGTGTTTTTTTTCGTCTCTATTAGACATCTTAATTTAGTTTTCTATGAAGTCGTAAATCTAAAAATACTTGTTTGAGCTCAAATTAGCCATTTGTGACTTTATTAAAAGTTTGCTAACTATTAACCAAAGTTTAAAAGTTATAGTAGATTGCTTAAAAAGAATTAATTTGAAACATCAAAATGTGCCCCTCAATGGTGTTTTATCATTATATTATTAAAGATTTATTTATAATTTTTGTATTATATTTTTGATTGCATATTGTTTACACACTATATGTTTTCATTGCATTTTAGTCATTCTAACATATCTAGGCACACACGTGTCCAGAAACTAGTTCACAAAAAAACATCATGTAATAATAACTAATAGAATATTTACTAACCTGGTGGAATGAATGGAACTAAAGAAGACTGACGGTTCACTATATTTTCAAGGTGTTCATACTTACTCTCTAGAATATCCATGCGTTTTTATAGTGATTCCTTTTTTTCCGAGTTGTTTTAAGATCTTCCCACAATGCAGCCTTTGAGGTGGTACATCCTTTTAACTCCTTAATTGTTATTCCACCACCAACTTTAATTACGTCACTTTTGCATGCTGGTCCAAAGCACCTTTCCACTACCTCAATATTAGTAAGAGATGGTTCAGATTGTACAAGATCGTGAATTTCAGCCTATAGAACATAAAAATATTTAAATAACTCAATACACTAAGTAAGAGTAAGGAATTTGATAAAACATACATATTTTTCAGCAATTTCAGGTTCAACACGCTCATTTCCCTTCTTACGTGTCTCAAAGAAAGTAGTTGCCATGTTTTGTGGATTACAGTCTTTGCCACCCTTCACGATTTAAAAATAAGTCATAAGATATTTTATAGAAATAGGAGAGGTTTCCTTGTAGGGATGCACTATTTACTTACAATTTCGTAAACAATCTCTCTAATAGGCTTGCTACCCCACTACAACAAAAACAGTCTCTAAGGAAGGGAAATCTAGTTCCTGAAAGTTAAAATCTGGTCTCAAATGAGCTACATCGTCTAGAAAAAACTGGTCGCTCCTCGTCCTAGAAACTACCGTCGCTATTTGTAATTAAGGATGAGTTCAAAAATCTCGTTCCTAAATGGTTTTCAGACAAGCCAATACTCTGGTCTGGAAAACTTTTAGCGACTATATATCTCATCTCGAGTAGACCACTTATATCATGAAATTCATGTCGTTAAACTTCTTTTGTGACGTTAAGCAATGTATTCCTAATAGAGTTTTAGAGATGAGTGACACCTCATCATAAAATAGCATCAGAGACCATCAAAAATTTGTTCCTATTAAAGCGATAACGACCTTAACAAACTGGTCCTAGAGAAGTTTTAAGCTTGACGAAAAATCAGGTTCTAAACAACTTTAAAGACGAGAATCAATCAAATCCTATCTTATACATTAGAGACAGCAGCAAGTTTGGTCCTAGAAAGAAGCAAGTTTGATCCTTGAATCATTTATATTACAAGAACTAAATTCATCAACAAATACCAAAATGATTACTACTAATAATATGGAAACAAAAGTATCATATAGCTAGTGAAAAGTAGAATGAAATAAGACTGTGATTGATTATCTCATGATATTTGCATAACAAAAAATATTTGATAACATAAAAGTTTTGCAAAATATTCGTAGCAAACATTCTAAACTTGCATCTATCCACTGAAGAATGAACAAAACTCTAGCAGAAAACTTTAAAACTTCAGTCTTTGTCAAGTGATATCATGAAAGATCAACAAAACCTGCAAGAAAAAAGAAAAATGTATTAAAAAACTTTGAGAAACATTAGACAAGAATCCAACATCTATTTTGAAGAACCACAACTAAATAACATTATGTAGATGATAGAACAAATTAAATGAATGAACATAGAAGACGAGCTAGATTAACATCTCTGCAGAAAATGTTAAACATAGTAGCTGGCAGCAATATTGTTGCTGCATAGTAGAAAATTTCAAAACAAAATTGTATGTCGGCAAAAACTTTTAAAACAGAGTTGCTGGCAGCGCTATTGTTGCAGCATAGCAGAAAATTTCAAAACATCATTTATGTCGGCAGAAACTTTTAAAACAGAGTAGCTGGCACCGCTATATCGTCACCTCACTTCAATTCGTCTCCTCCTCTAACTGACCTTGCTTGTTTAAATAAATTAAGAGTTCAAATGTAACTCCAACTAATGATTTTCATCAAATGATTTCCATGCCATTGAATCAGCCCGATGCCTCATTATTTTATCATCCACTGTCATCAGAGTAGATGTCTTGGTAGACATAAACAATCTCTGAAGTCTAGGCTCTCAAGGAAAATAGCGTAAACTCTTCGATGCTATCTTTTACCTTTTCTATTCTTTGTTTCCCCACTATGCTTATTTGTTTTCCATCTTGACGCACCACAAAATTTGCAAGAATCAAGTAAGCTATCCTCCTTCAAGTATAACATGCAATCATTAGTACAAGCATTAATTTTGTCGTATGAAAGACCAAGACCTTTGATTATATTCTTTGCCTCATAATATGAATTTTGCAAATTGGCACCATTAGGCAATAACTCATCTTTCAACATTTTCAATAGCATTGCAAATGATGCATTACTCCAACGACCCATACTTTTGATGTGACGCAATTTGATCAAAGTGGAAAGCTTTGAAGCTTTTTAATTTTGGTATAATGGACACTGTAAATCCCTTAATAGATCGTAATACTTTTTTGCTTCAGCATTTGGTTCCTCTTCAAGAAAGTCTTCACAACCAGTCTATGTAGCTCCTCCATCAAGATTAGGATATAAATATCTCAATAGTTCTTCTACTTCATCTTCATTCTCATGTTCTTCTAAAACATCATGTTGTTCACCATCATCATGTTCAGATTCTGATTCTGATAATGGCTCACCCAAACGTTCTCCATGGTGATACAAAAAAGTAATTGCGAATTATTCCATGTACTAGCAAATGTGTCTCAACTATTTTACGAGTTCCTAAAGTTGTATTGTAACATTTGACACACAGACATCGTATTTCATATTCTTCTCCTGTTCTTTAAAAAGCATATTTCAAAAACTTTTGCACACCGCTCAAGTAGATTTCATCTAGTCGATTTTCAATAAGTTCCATCCACTTATTACTAGGAGCCATAACCTTTAATAAGACATAAAGATGATTTTAAAAGATAAAGAAAAATAAAAAAATCTAAGTTGCAAACAACTTGTTACCATCAGATAAACAAAGTAGTGTTGAATCTAAGTATAGATGACACTAAGAATTATGAAAGTTTATAATTATACTTATAGCAAAGATGTTAATTCATGTAACATGATTTTTCTTCGAGCCTACAAAGGATTGGAGCAACTAAATACACAACTAAATACAAGGATTGGAGCAATATTCATTTTTCGTGTTGAGACATTGATCTCCATCCCTCAAGACTTCACAAATATAATGGCACAACAAATACTAAATTACAGAAGTAGGAAACTTGGATGATAAAATTAAATACAATGAAACCTAGCTTCAACTGAAGGAAAAGTGTTGAATTTTCTGCTCCAAAAATTTTGGGTAAGTTTTTCTAACATAGGACCAAACAACAGAAAGAAACGATGAACGTTGTTCTGCCAAGAATGATGCAGAGGAGACTGCTGTTTATTCATTGTTTAGAGTTCTCAATGGAAGTGCAAATAAAGTTCTTCATAAAGAAACCATGAACCTTGTTCTGCCAGTGATCAGAATAGTGGATTTCAAGCGTACAGGGGAAAAAATCAAGCTTCAGAAAAGACAAGAAAGAAAAACAAAGAAAATTTCTTGTCGTGAAATTCTTTGATGCAAATTATATGGAGACAAGAAAAACAGATCAACAAAAGTGAACTCAAATTGAAGCGAGAACAAGTATTGAGAACCCAGATGTCCAGAATTTGATGATAACAACTATTGAGTGATTTAAATCACTAACTTCGTTGTCAAACACTTACCACGCCTAAAATAGGGAACTTAGATTGAAGCGATTTTCAGCCTGCTCTCTAATGATGAAACTATCTAGACGAACAACAATATGATCACTCAGTCATTGTTAATGATGAATACGAGAAAAACATATCAAAAAAAGTAGTTCATTCTGATTCCATAAAGGTGTTTTAAGTATCTTAAATTTGGCTCCTAAAGTACATAAGCTAAGTGAACAAGAATTTGAGTATAATATGATATTTGATTAACATTATATAGATAGGGACACCATAGTGAGTGAATTATACAAAATACTAGAGGAGTTCAAGAAGTGGCCATGTATTCGAAATTATATACTCTGAACTCATCAAATGGTGGATTAAAAGGAAGTCGAGCTGATTTGAAAAAAGATCAAACTTAAATATGGGAGAGCATTGTGAATAAGGCTTCCTACACTGCTTGGGTGAGAACACCAACTAGGATAAGAGACCAAGTACCTAGTTTCTTTTAGTGGAAATTATGTATGCTATAGTATGGTTAAAAATTCAATCGTCCAGTATAAATCATAGTAATCACTATCTTTAATTCACTGGTCAAAGACTCCAAATACAAGTGAATCAGTCAAGTTATATAATTATCAATTCACGACCTGCAACACACAAATAAAAGAAGACAATTACTTGTGTTGTAGTAAATAGAAAAGAATCAGTTTGGTTACTACAAGTTGATAAACACTTCAATATAAAGAATTTTTGTTTTATAATCATCAACTGATCACACGACAATCAGATTCATTCATACAAGCAACTTTTGTGTCCATTGAATAAGGGAAATCAAGAAGCAGAGAAAAACCGAACCAAGGTCTTCAGTTAGTTATTTTTAGAAAAAACTTTACTTTATGAGTTATTTGATTTTTCGAACATACAATGTAATACACACTTGAAAAAACTTCAACAAATTAAACCATAAAAAAACTGGGCAAAGTTGAATTAACGATAAAATAGAGAACAAGAAGAAAAAGAAAAAAATCTTACCAGAATTTTGTAGTAGAGAGAAGCAAATAGAGACAACGTTGCTGATGGATAAAAGACTTTGAGGAAGATCTTGAAAATCCTAGGTAGAATCTGCTGTTGATCGAGATGAAAAAGAGAGTCGTGTCGTTCTTGATGATCAGAATATGTAACGTTTTAGGACCAGTGGGTATTGAGAAAACATGGGTTTTTTTTAGATATTTTAGGAAATGATGTTTCTTTTAGCGCCTAATTTTTCAGCCAAAAAAAATGATTTTAGTAAAATTTTTGGGATGTTTGGTCTCCCGCTAACTCACCCATTTACAACATGGACTAGTAATTAAAAATTGTAGGGACGAGCTTTTGCACCTTCTCGAAAACATATAGCTTTTAGGACAAAAATATAATCTCGTCTCAATATATACACTATTAAGGATGAGATTATTAACTCGTCCCTAAATGTTGGTCATAAATAAGCCTTTTTCTTGTAGTGCCATATGATGAGGCATACACAACTTAGACCTATTGACTGAGTTTTTTGTACTTGCATCCTGCATTAACAACCCAACACAGAAATTAATCCCAATATTGTTTAATGATTCTATATTTAATGTGTACTTTTTAGTTTACTGGGAAGAGGGTAATAGAGAAAAGAAGTACAAAACACACCATTGCAATTTTCTTTGGTAAATCTTAAGGATAGAAGACATTAAAAAATTTTAACGAACTCAAAACTCAAATTGAACGTGGTATAAATTATTCCAAAAAACTAATCATATGTTATAACTACAAATAAAATGATATTTGTTAATAACTATATGAAGTCTTACCTTAAATTTATCAGATAAAAATTGTTCCTTGACCAACCATTCCCAATAACTCTTATCTACTCCCTTCGACACTTCTTTAAGAACATCGCTCAATGATTTAGATTTCGAATTCTTGTGCAGTGATCCTCTCCAGTTATTCCAAAGCTTTCTCATATATTGCAAAACATTATCTCTTTGATCATTCATGTCATCACTGTCAAACTTCTCTTAAAATAGAAAAAATACCAACAAAATCTATTAATAAGAGAAAACAAGTAATCGAAGTACAAATCACCTATTAGGGATGTAACCCATAAATTTTAGGAACAGAAATGAAGAGTCTAATGTTTGAAACTGATAAAACCAATAGTTTTTTAAAAGGAATTAATTCTTTACAAATATCAGTAAAAGATATAGATATGTTGTAATCCTTACAGTAACAACTGCCCACATGTGCTCAAGCTTATGCTCTTCGATGTTCATCCATGAGTGTACACGCAGTGGAAACATATTACGATCACAAACTAGCAAACTCAAGTGTCTCGTAAATGAGGTGTGATTCTTCCCGACGACTCTAATTTCATAGAAAGTAACTTTAAATTTTCTCCAGGTCTCAGTTGCAAAACATTCATACAAATATTTGTTCCTCTCACGTTCTTTACCCTTTCTATTTCACATGGACCTGCAAAATCTACAGTAAGGAAAACAAAACAAGAAGCTGAATCCCACAGTAGAACAAAGCGAAGAAGGAGACAACTGGAACATACTTCTAAAAAGGAATCTAAATTAGTGGGATAAGGAGAGTTCTATAGGATTCGTTGGTCTCCTAACTTCATATAAAGATCTTATTAACAGTAAGGATAGCTTGAAATGGAAGGGGGAAATAACTGTTTTACTCTTGGATTATCAGGGCCTATTAAAGCGAGGCAAGATAATGTTTTAGCTCCTTTACAGATAACAATGCAGAAACTAATACAAATTATATAGAAGAAAGTACATACTAGTTTCAATTCCCTCAACATCTTGTACCACTTCAACCACTTTTTTTGCTTTTCTAGATTCAAACAAACCTGCAAAACTTACTGTAAGCAAAAATGCCAAAGAAATAAATTCAGCTTACTAAAAAAAGTTACACAAATAAAATAAAATAGTAGTATCACTTCTTTGATCCTGCCGAGACACTTCAGTCAATTTTTTAGCCTTGTCAAATTCAAAAAGACCTGTAAATTTTGATTCAAGTAAATCGATATAAGAAGTTCATTCCCATTACTAAGAAGAAGGGTACTTTTCCGGTAAGAACAACATGAAAATATTACATAAAAAGAAAATGCATACTAGTTTTCCTTAGCACCTTCAGCCACTTCAAAATCCTTTTTTGATTTTCTAGATTCAAATGGTGTTACAAATTTAAGTTCAAGTTATAAAAACTAACACTTCAATACAACAACAACAAAAAAAAGCTACACAAATAAAAAATAAAATACCAGTACCACTTTTTTGAGCAGATCGAGGCACTCCAATAACTCTTTTTGACTCATAAAATTCAAATGCACCTACAAATTTTAATGGAAGTCAACTAAACTAAGAAGTTCATGCCCATTATTAATAACAGAAAGAATACAAAGAAGATTAATTGTAGAAAGCTAAGCAATTTTTTTTGATCAAATATATTATTCAGACTAACTCTTTTGCAAATTATCACTTCTTTTAGCATCTCGAGTAACTGTTGCTTCTTGAAAGAGGGTGTCATTGTCTTCCATTGGATAAAAATTAGGAGGAATAGGGATACTAGTCTTTCCTTCCTTATTTCGACTAGAAGTTGTTGTAGTGCTTCTAATTTTGCCAATCAGAGTTGTTTTTTAAACATTAGTCCCTAATCTTTGTCCTAGAGCCCTTGCATCACTGGTCAAAGTATGTAGATTCATTTGAACTCCTTGACAGAAGGGAACATTGTCTTTCTTTTTATAAAAATGAGGATGTACATGAAAACTATTGTCTGCTAGCTTATACGACTTAGAAGTTGTGGCATTGTAACTTCTAATTTTGGCAATTGAAGTCCTTTGTTTATCATTAACTCTTGTAGTGCTCATAAATTTCAAACTTTGACCTAATCCCTTTGCTAGGCACCAGGTTGAATGAGTCCATGCTTGGGAATTTTTGAAGCTCATCCCATTTCATATTAATCCTTATATACCTTGATCATACCCAAATTCTACTTACAATTCAATAATAATATTAACCTAAAAAAGTAGTTACAATAACAACAACTCAATCAAATTCCATAATATTTCATTAAAACGTCCATATTACAGTGATCACATAAAGGCATGTATTCGTGATGTTCAAATCTTCATATAATTATCCTCATGGATTCTTCATCATTAATTCAACATCAATTCACGTAAATAACAGTAGATATAACCACTTCAACGTAATAGAATCACAATTTAATCGATAACAAATCGAGAACACAAAGCCCATGCAAGGACTAAATCAATTTAGGGATGGAACATGGGTTCATCATGAAATTGGATTAAATCACATTCAATCCAATACATTAATCCTCTTTGAAAACATTGAGAAGAACTCTCCAAATGAAAGGTTACTTAGAGATGAAGGATCACCATAACTTTGATTAGTTGAAAACCACTAAAACTTGATGAATCATCCATGGAAATCAAAGCTCCAAGCTGTTCTTGAGCTGCACCATCAATGGTGGTTTCTAGGGAGAATATTTTTTTAGGGGAAGGTTTATTTTGTGTAGTAGGGATTGGGAATGGGTTGTTCACGTGTTTGATCACTTATATACACCAAAAGATAGGTAAATTAATCAATTAGAGTCAGTCAGTATGTGGGGTGAATTTGCAGTTCACCCCTTAAATAAAACAGTACGCAGGCAGCAACCGCAGGCCACCATCGATTGATGACCATTGACTGGTCGTTGGTCAATTGACTGTACGTCCTTTGGCTTCCATCGATTGTACGTTGGCCTTTTTTTTTTTGGTTGAGACCTTCCTAGTCTATGTTTCGATCGACGAAACCTCATCAAAGGGCAGTTGGTAGACCAACTGGCCGTCGTTTGGTACAGTCGATTGACACTGCGAAGGCAGTGTCTCGACCAGCTTTGGGTCCTTCTTGTGGGCCCTTTTGCGGGCCCATTACAAGTCGTACCCATAAATTTCCAACGTAAATACAACCTTAAAGAAGTTTTATACCTCATATATGATTTTCACCCCAAAAAATTACCCATAACACGTCCAAACCGTCTAGGCCCCATCAAGACACACTTGAACGTCTCAAGGGCTAATTTTCGAACGTCTTGGACGTTTGATCTCCAAACTTCACAGAACTTCATATACTACAATTAAGAATCATTATAGCTCATTTTAATACTTCTTAAGATCATGAAATAAACATATAATAACATATAGACACATGAGCCATATAGGCGACTAGTCGTGGATTGTCTTGGTCGTCCCTTGACGTTTGACTTCCAAATCGCCTAAAAAATTTACACTGCCTCTAAACCATATTATAAGTCAATATAAGACCTTAGAAACTTAAGAAAAACATGTTAGGATCTAGATCTAACTCATTTTGGGGGTCTTACCATGACGAGCATACATCATTACATTTAACAAATCAAACTTCATACTAAATACACTAGAGAAAGATACTTGCATATAAGAACTTCACATAAGTACCCCTCTCAAGTTGACTTACAAGTAACTCAAAGTGCAATGTGAGATTAGCATCCCAAACTACTACACCCATTATGTAATCCTTGAAGATTCCATGAGATTAGATATACTACATTCATCATTCATATGTTCATCCTACAACTCGTAACTTTAAAATTCTTTCATAACGACATAAATTCAAATTACTTTCATTTAAATCACATCATGACCCATTCATACATTTCACATAAGGACACACCAAGACTCCCTCCAAATGTCTACTTGTGCAATGGATAAATAGCGTCCCACTCCACCACCTACCCTAAGTAGTACACCATAAGAAGACTTAGTTCTTTACATTACTT
The DNA here is from genome assembly GCF_001406875.1 of Solanum pennellii. Taxonomy (NCBI): domain Eukaryota; kingdom Viridiplantae; phylum Streptophyta; class Magnoliopsida; order Solanales; family Solanaceae; genus Solanum; species Solanum pennellii. The sequence continues at coordinate 49,132,512 of NC_028640.1, read as the reverse complement.
TGTGGGGTATAGCTTTAACCGACATAGATAATGAGAGCTTGACATCGAATCCCAGTACTAACCTTACTGGATGAGGGATCCCTACTTGCCTAAGGTAGGGTCATATTCTTTAGCCTTTACATGAGATCTCCAATAGCTACACCTACGCGGGCGCTTAGTTAAGGGATAATGAGATTTCTACTAAGTAACTCACTTTGTACTAACAAGGAGTACCCATCTCAAGAGGAACATTGGATACAAAATCTCTACTCACGAAGTGTACACACCCCTTCTTCAAATCCTCTCGGTGCTAAGAATAACTCCCCAACGGAATCTTAAACATTCAATGACTATAGGTTAGGAGATAACTATTGAACAACCCATCACAACTCACGAATAGTATCGAACCTCCAACCTATTTTGGAAAGATCATTGGGAATAGTGAGGTTTCTACTAAACACTTCATCTCCCTTTTCATACTTAGGAATAGTAGGGATGGTCTAGACAATTCATCTCCACTCACGAAGAGTGTGCACCCTACCTCATTGACTTCATTCATGCATTCAAGTGTATGTGTGAGCACATGTGAGCATACCTTTCACATAATGACCATTATTCATAACATTGACTTCTAGACATGCTCAACTTACATTTATGAAAATTCACACATTATCATACTTTACATATCAAATGCATACTATATTTTAACATAAACCCTTCAAGATACTCATATCAACATTCCAACACATACCATACATATACATATCAAAGTTATCACTTAACATCACATATAATGCCTTCAAGGCCATTCTCACAATACACATATAACTTCGTATATTTCAAGTAAACACCGTCACCAAAAGAGGACCATACCACTCAAGAGTTACCTCAACATAACTTTGTAAGGATACAATAACATACCCTTCATCCAAGCCTTTACCACCTATTCACAATTCATATAATAATCCATAATTAAATTGCCCTTAGGGCAGTAGCTAAAATCCCATAAAACCACCAAGAAAGAATAACTTTAACTTTATGTAGTCAAGCTCATAGAAACCATTTAGTAAGCCAAAAGTTGATAAAAATAATAGACATGATTCCATGAGGTTTTGACATTAAAATAATCATTTAAAGCTATGAAAAAATCGTTTTAATCAATAAAAATTTTCATGCAAAGACTCATACTTAGAGTCAAGGAATAAAGAAGTTTGAAGTTTGAAATCCTTTTTCAAATTTTGTTGGAAGGGGTCCTTGAATGAAAGAAGGTTAAAGGATGACTACCATACCTTAATATGAAGAAACCCAAGAATTTGTTAAAGAAAACGTGAAGAACTTGGTACTCTTCCTTGGAGCTAGAAGCTTCTTCAATGAAGGTTTATGGAGAAAGAGTTTTGGAGAGATTTCAAACGTCCTAAATTGATCTCAACAGCCCTTTGAGGACCTTAGTGGACCCTTTCACCTTCCCTCTTTATGAAGGTGCCACCCTCTCATCTACAAGTTCACTCGGTGCTAAGCTAAGTTCCCTTTAATGCAAAAGTCTTTATGTATCATTTCTTTATAAAACATAGGTTTTTGGAGAGCCATACCCTCATATGCTTAGATCATAGGTCATAGATGAGAAGTCCTTTCTTAACCTATATCATGTGAGAAAACTTTTCACGTGGACATAGCATATGTAAGCACCTTCCTAGTTTAGGATACTCTTGAGAAAACCTTTCAAGGCTCTTCTATTGACTAGATCATGTTTCATTTGTGTGAGGGTATACCTATCTGTGATTAAACCTTTCACATAACACATAATGTCACAGTTGTTCATGTATCAATACATAAGTCTATAGGTGTACCTATATGAGCAATCCCTTCATATCAACACTCCATGAAACTATGCACATTCATACTTCATCATATCATATGCTTAACATCATAGCATATAAGTCATGTTTATAACTTGTTCATACAATCCTATGCATGTCCTTAGTTGACCAACCTACGAACTATCCCATGAAGGTGAACATTAGCAATGCATAGTCAAAGTTCCATATCATTGCCTATGCTAGTACATCTATCAAGTCATTCTCGTGAATGATACATCACACAACATCATAGAATGGTTAGCATAGCATAAGACTCATTTATTTAAGACTTACAACATTCTTATAGTCAGTTTTAGTCTTTATGTACCTATCTTAACTTTTCATAACATATAAAATTATAAGACCTCATCATGGGAAGCAAGTACATTTTACCCTAACATAAATATACACATGCTTATGCAGTAGCCAAACCACCTAAATCACAACTAGAATAGGAAAGTAGGCATAAGCTTCACAAGGTATCATCATAACCACACATTCATATATTCATTAATTTTACTTCAAGGCCATGGTAAACACATATATAATGACAATAAAGCAAGCACCTCCACCATAAGTGAACCATACCACACAATGCCATACAAGGCTTCATCAACATTATATAGAAAAGTAGGGAGAAAGAGTAGACCTTATCAATTCATCAACCCTCTTGATAAAAATTTATCACTACACCCTTTCATAAATTATACATGTACAGGAATGTAACTAATTGTACTTTAAACATGAGATAAACCATTTACGAATCATTGCAAGATCGTGATACAACTAGTGCAAAAGATTACCATTGTTTTAGAGAGTAGATAGACATAGATCATAAATAAATTTCCCTAGTATTGATTATCAATCAAGATTCATCAGTAATGAACATATAGAGAAGTAGCCAAAGAAAATCTTAACTTAAACGAGATACTATTACAACTGCCAAAAAACTCGAAATCACAGTAAGCATGCTTCATATTAGGAATTCATGGAAAGTAAGTTTACATAGGTAAATCCTATTCAAACTATCATGAAGTTATCCACATTGTATCCGTTACATATAATTCATAGTCACATTCTATTATAGGCAGTAGCTATGGAAAATTAACCATGATCGATTCATATAACAACTAACCTAACGTCGAGATCACAAGTTACAATTCCATCGACTAGAAGAAATTAGCTCAACTAATATTAATAATTCTTTACCTTGATCATAAATAAGTAATAAATACAATACAATAATAATATTTACCTTAAATAGTAGTTACAAGAACCACAATTCAATCAAATTCCACAATATTCCATTAAAACGTCCATATTACAATGATCACATAAAGGCATGTATGAGTAATGTTCAAATCTTCATATTATTATCCTAATGGATTATTAATCATCAATTCACGTAAATAAAAGTAGATATAACCAATTTAACATAATAGAATCACAATTCAATCGATAACAAGTCGAGATCAGAAAGCCCATGCAAGGACTAAATCGATTTACAGAAGAAACATGGGCTCATCATGCAATTAGACAAAATCACGTTTAAGCCAATACATTAACATCAAAATTCTTCATGATTTAACAATTTAAAATATTTTGATAAAGAACCCATTGCTATATTGAAAGATTGATCATGAAATCCTCTTTGAAAAGTTTTGGAATAACTCTGCAAGTGAAAGTTTACATAGAGATAAAGGATCACCATAACATTTATTAGTTGAAAACCTCTAATACATGATGAGTCATCCCTGGAAATCCAAGTTCATAGATGTTCTTGAGCTTCACCATAAATGGTGGTTTCTAGGGAGAATATTTTTGGAGGGAAAGGTTTATTTCATGTAGTAGGGATTGGTAATGGGCAGTTCACGTGTTTGATCACTTATATACACCGAAAAATAGGTAAATTAATCAATTAGAGTCAGTTTAGGACGTGGGTTGATTTTCCCATTCACCCCTTGAATAAAACAGTACGCAGGCAACAACTGCAGGCCACCATCGACGGATGACCATCGATTGGCCGTTGGTCAATTGACTGGCTGTCCTTTGGCTTCCTTCAATTGTACCTTGGCCTGTTTTTTATGTTGAGACCTGCCCAGTCTATGTTTCCATCAATGAAACATCATAAACGGGCCGTTGGTAAACCAACTGGTCGTCGTTTGGTTCAGTCGATTGACATGGCCAAGGCGGTCTCTCGACAAACTTTTTGTCCTTCTTGTGGGTCCTTTTGCGGTCCCTTTAGATGTCGTACCTGGACGTTTCCAACGTAAATACAACCTTTAACAAGTTTTAGAGCTCCCACATTTGTTTAACCAAAACTAAATACACATAACACATCCAAACAGGCTAGGCCCCATCAAGATCCAGTTGAATGTCTCAAGGACTAACTTTTGAACGTCTTGGACGTTCTTGGACGTTTGATCTCCAAGATTCACGAAAATTCATATACTACCATTTAAAATCATTATAAATGATTCTAATGATTCTTAGGCTCATGAAATACACATATAATAACATATAGACACATGAGGCATATATGCAACTAGCCGTCGAACGTCTTGGTCGTCCCTTGACGTTTGACTTCCAAATCACCTCAAACTTTACACACAACTTCTAAACAATATTATAAGTAAATTTAGGACCTTAGAAACTTAAGAAAAACATTTTAATATCTATACACCATAACTCATTTTTGGGTTCTTACAATGACAAGCATACTTCATTACATTTAACAAATCAACACTCCATACGAACGAAACTAGAGAAAGATACTTGCATATAAGAACTTCAAATAAGTACCCCTCTCAAGTTGACTTACAAGTAACTCAAAGTGCAATGTGAGAGTATCATCCCATACTACTACCCCCACTATGTACTCCTTGAGGATTCAATGAGATTAGATACACTACATTCATCATTCATAAGTTTCATCATACAATTCATATTTTCAAAATTCTTTCTTAGTATTAGACATAAATTTACATTACTTTCATTTAATTAAAATCATGACCCGTTCATATATTTCACATAACGACACACCAAGACTCCCTCCAAATGTCTACTTGAGGAATGGATAATTAGCGTCCCATTCAACCACCTACCGTTAGTAGTACACCCTTAAGAAGACTTAGTTCTTTACTTTCTTTTGTGGGGGATAGATTTAACCGACATAGACCATGAGAGCTTGACATGGAATCCTGGTACTACCCTTAACGGATGAGACATCCCTACTTGTCTAAGGTAGGGTCATATTCTTTAGCCTTTAGATGGTCTCTCCAATAGATACACCTACGCGGGCGCATAGTTAAGGGATAAAGAGATTTCTACTAAGTAACTCACTCTCTACTAACAAGGAACACCCATCTCAAGAGGTACATTGAATACAACATCTCTACTCACGAACTGTAACCACCCCTTCTTCAAATCCTCTCGGTCCTAAGCATAACTCCCCCATGGACTCTTAAACATTCAATGACTATCGGTTAGACAATAACTATTGAACAGCCCATCTACTCTCACGAAGGGTATCCAACCTCCAACATATTTTGGAAAGCTCATTGGGAGTAGTGAGGTTGCTACTAAACACTTCATCTCTACTCACGAAGAGTGTTAACACCAAAATCCCACTTTTCATACTAAGGAATAGTTGGGATAGTCTAGACACTTCATCTACACTCACGAAGAGTGTCCACCGTAAAATCCAAAATTTTTATTCACTGACTTCGTTCATGCATTCAAGTGTGTGTGTGAGCACATGTGAGCATACCTTTCACATAATGACCATTATTCATAACATTAACTTTTAGACATAATCAACTCACATTTATCACAATTCACACATTATCATTCTTCACATATCAAATGCATAGTTTATTTTAACATAAACTCTTCAAGATACTCATATGAACATTCCAACACATATCAAACATATACATATCAAAATTATAAGTTCACTTCACATATAATGCATTCAAGGCCATTCTCATAATACACATATAACTTCGTATATTACAAGTAAACACCGTCACAAAAAGTGGACCATACCACTCAAAAGTTACTTCACCATAACTTAGTCAAGATAGAATAACTTACTCTTCATCCAAGACTTTACCACCTATTCAAAATTTATACAATAATCCATAATTCAATAGCTCTTATGGCAGTAGCTAAAACTCAATAAAACCACCAAGAAACAACAACTTTAACATTATCTAGTCATGCTCGTAGAACCCATTTCATTAGCCAAAATTTGAGAAAAAGAATAGACGTGACTCCATCGGGGTTTTGAGATTAAAACCATCATTTAAATCTAATAAATACTCATTATAATCAATAAAACATTTTCATACAAAGACCCATACTTAGAGTCAAGGAATAAAGTAGTTTAAAGTTTGAAATCTTTTTTGAAATTTCATTGAATGGGATCCTTGAATTAAAAAAAGGTTCAAGGATGACTACCATACCTAAATATGAAGAAACCCAGGAATTTTGTTAAGAAAACGTGAAGAACTTGGTCCTCTTCCTTGGAGCTTGAAGTTTCTTCAATGGAGGTTTTTGTAGAATGCATTTGGAGATATTTATTATTTGATCTTTAGGGTTGGAAATGATGGGTTAAATGATGTTTAAAATTACCTAAATAATCCCACAATTGATCCCTAAAGTTCCCAAAAAACCCCCACACCATTTGGACCCTTTTCCTTCTTGAAATTTGACTTAAAAACGTCGCGGCCAAATCAGGGACTTGGCTGTGCGTCGCGAGGCAAGCTCTAGATTTTTTCCTCTCAAAATTCTAAGGCAGTGAACCTCGTGTTCCTGGAGCGTCGCGAGGTGGACTTCATATTCTGCCCCTGTACGCTCCCTTGGGTAGCTTCATATCCAATGTTTGGGTCCTCCCCGGGGATCCTTAGGATGGTACCCGAGGCGTCGTTCTCGGAAATTTCGACCATTTACATGTCACTCTATGCATAGGAATCATTAAAATTCAATTTGACTTTCAAACCATCCTCCAAAACTTAACTACAAAACACTACAACACACTAGTTCAACTTTGACTAGGTTATTGACATCTTGGTTGTTTGACTTCTAAACGCTCCCAAACTTTACGAACTTACTTCTAATGCTAAAATATACTATTGTAATACATTTTTAACTTACAAAAAACAAGCAAAGATTTAGTTTGACCTATTCCATTTTTAGGGCGTAACAATGAAAATTGTTATTTTTGAAATTTTATCAATATAATTAAAAAAAAATAAATTAAAACTAGTATATCACTAGTTTCACTAGTTTTAAGAGGAAGTTCAATTATCATTCTGTGATTTTTTTTTATTTTGTTGTTATTGTAAAGTTGTAATACTTAGATGTATATTTGTTTCTGTTGATACGAAATAATTAATAATAAGCAAAAAATAATAATCATTTTCTTGTCTAATATGTTGCAACTTATTCTTTAATTCATTTTTTAATAATTATTTTTTTTAAAAAAAAGATGAGTAATTAGTTATCATTTGAAAAATGAATTTAAATATCATCATGTGTTCGGTTACGACCCTTGGTGTGTATTCTTTTTCTAAAAAAAAGGGTTGTGCAGTAACGCTCCTAGGCCAATCAATTATTATTATTTTTTTTGAAAAATAAATAAATAGTAACTAATGCAAATTTACCTCTTTATCAAAAAGAAAATCATTTTTAGAAAAATATAAGTCAATAGAGCGAAAGTGTTAGAACCACGGGACTTGGGGTGCCTCATACCTTCCCTCCGGTCAATATAATTCCTTACACAACACTTATTTTCGTATATAAAAAATAAAAGAGTTTTTTAATCTTAATTTTAAACTAGGAACCATCAGGTGACTTGGAACATCTGAAAAGCTCAATTTCAAGTGGCGACTCTAAAAAAAAAAAAATTCTCTTAAAAAAACTCGTCATATCCTTTACCATTTGTAAAAAATAAAATGGAAGACGTGTGACACTTTAGAAATAAATTTCATCCAAATCATATATAGTAAAACATAGCGAATATATAGTAATATAAAGAAAAAAATATAAGTACATGGGTCACAACTTAATGACTGTTTGAATTTGGTATAACCGTTTAGAAATAAAATTTGTTACTTGATTTATGTTTCTCTCAAAGATCTAGTTGAATTTGGGTCTTAATTTTCGTCTAAAGTAACTTCATTACTTGGAATTTCAAATTTAACAATTTTATGTTTATATGATTATTGCAAAAAATTAAATAATATGATTGATCAAAAAATTCATGAACAATTATATTTATGAAGTCAAAAAGATAGGTAATGAGTAGTACATATTTATTTATATATTTGGAGAGGTAGATTTCATGTTGAAGTACAATCCTGAATCGACATTAGGTAACTATTGCATAAAAGTACACACACAAAATGAAGCTACGTAACAAACGTGTATCTACAAATTATGACTGATATTAGAGTTTTACAGATTTCCATTTGAAGAAAAAAATTGAAAATAATAGTAACAACTACATATATAGCTAAAATGCCAAATAGTCTTACAAAAGGTCCGCACTGAGTTGAGTATACAAAGACCTTACCCTACCTCAGAGATAGGGAGGTTTGTTCCAATTGATCTGGACAGGGTCAAATATTTTTTCAAAGCTCGAACGCTAATTAGATTGGAGAGTCAGATTTTACAAATTCTATTACAAATGCCACCTAATCAACTTGAGAGCATAAGAATTGCATGTAGTTTGTAATTTTGTTAGTGATCACTACTATTTCAGTCACCTAATAGAAAGACAGTAATGAACTTATCATATTATGCTGCATATTTACTTCAAATATATATAGCAAGGAAGGAAGTATTCTCTTCAATACTAAGTTAAAGCTCCACAATAGATTTTGTGTCACTCTTTCACTAATTTTTTCTTCTAGAATATTCAATAAAAGGAAGCCAGATCAAAAAATATTATAATCCAACTTAGCTATACGCTATATGTTACTCTATAGTTATATACATGTTGATATCAACAAGTGGTAACTGCTCCAATACAAGATCAGGTTCCTTAATGGCCAGAAGGGTTGGAGGTGTCAAGTTTGAAACTCTTTTCCAATGAAAGCAATTGATTTTCCTTCTAGATCAAGCTCATCACCCAGAATCTACCTAGTTGCAGGTTATCTCAATCGAGCTCATCACCCCGAATCTACATAGTTGCAGGTTATCTTTCATTTGTGGTTGCAAGTTATTGCATAGGAACAGAGGTTTACCTTGTGCGCACCCAAAGTGTCAGCAGCTTTCTCAAATCTTAAAAAAATGTATCAGCAAATGTGGAGAGTTTTACATGTATCTATTGAATGTGTTGTTATATGCTCTACGCTCGGCAAGTATCTGTATTTAACATTACACGAGTCAGAGACATGTTTCTGATAGGATGTACTTGTGATCTTATCATTACCGGGCCTAAAGTGTGATTATTTACATGAAAAAAATCTTGATGTGAAATATCGCATAGTTTATGTTTTCTAACTATCCGACATTATTCTTTTCCTGGCCACCTAAAAACTGACAAACAATGTGTTTGCATCAAATTCTATGTCATAACGTATCGAGTTAGTTTGATACTTCTACATATGATATTCTACAAAGTAATATCTTAATATTTACATAAATATGGTACATCAAAAGGTAAATTACAGAGAATTGAATAATTCCATTGTTAGATAATTTACCACACTGACAAATTATATTAAAATTGAGGAGCAACATATCTGGAATATGCAAATGAGACGATGATGAAACTTGTATCTCCTGAAAAATCTAACAGAAAAGTATCAGATATTATCTACACGGATAAAAATAATGTACCAGTCAAACTCAAGAAACATCAAATCTATCTTTTTTTATCAATGTCTTATTACCTAGCCTGATCACCTAAGAAGCGTCCCGAATATGCGCACTTTAGTCTTATGAACGATTTCTAAGGTCCTCGTCTGGATTTCAACACCTCTGATGGATTATCTTTGTAAGCTAGTCCAGCCAGTAGCTACAACTAAAATTCGATTGACCAAATTGACGATAGAATGGGTTCGTGACAAAGAAAAACAGTTTATGCCTCTCTTACAAGAAGAGGGTTGTGTGGAGAATTCAACAAACTCACTAATAAAGTGATGATGAATGAAACTACTAAATTACTAAATCATCAATCTAAATCAATTTTCGTTCCAAGATGCAAGTTGTTGGATTTTAAAAAGGTGTGAATGGAAAATGAAGAGTTGCGACTTTTATGAAGAGTTGTGACTTTTATGCAATGTCTCGACTTTTATTGAAAAGTTGTGACTTTTATGAAAAGGTGCGACTTTTATGAAAAGTTGCGACATTTATGAAAAGTTGCGACTTTTATGAAAAGTTGCGACTTTTATGGAAAGTTGTTACTTTTATGAAAGGTGACGACCTTTCTTAAAGATTGTGACTTTTCCAAAGGTTTGTGACCTTTCCGGTAAGGCACAATAAGAACCTTTTCGCACTATCCTTTGTTTTCTATAAATTGAGGAATTTCCTCTCATTTTAAATAGAATTTATGGACTTCTTCTTCAACTACTAAATCTAGTATTCTAAGTGTACTTTACTGCCGTTGAGTGGTTCGCTGACACCGGAGTTTTTGGTATCTATACTCTGGTGATTGAGATCATTTTACCCTGGGAGGTCATATTCCAAATCAAACCTCGGATACTAGAGGGGAATAATTTCCTTAAGGGGACACTGTGAATTCAGTGGACTTGATCTTTTTCCTATTAAATTTTTTTCAGATTCTGGTACGTGTTTTACAAACTTTAGATTTGTGAATTAATTTAAGTTATTTTCTTTTTTTTCTTCACTGGTTCATTAAACTTTGTAACTTCGTGTTTCTGCAAAGTTTGTTGGAATCCGTAAGATTCTTTAGACTCATACTAACAACAATTCTTCCTTAAGAAAAATATTTCGTATATTTTTTTTAATCTGTTTCTGAATCTAGGTTTGGTACTAGTTTAATTTTCTAGTAGTGAAAATGTTCTTAAACTTTGTTTTCTTACAAAGATGTTCAAAGTTTTGGTCTAAGTATGTTTGAAATACAAAATGAACAACAATCTTAAGGAAATTATTATACTGTTTTTATTTTTTTGTATTCTACTGATTGAGAGAATCTGATCATGGAAGTAGAAGATAAATGCATTACTTCTCCAAAATTCGTTGCTTTGTTTTAGCAAAATCGAAGTGAGAATGTAACAAAATTTTTTTATGGTATTCCGTTTAAAGATTACCAGATAACCTTCTTATAAAATTATCTAAGGAGGAAAATAGTTTCTAAGAGTAATCATCTTTGATTTTTTGTTTTTTTTATTATGTGTATCTTTGGAAAAAAATTTGCAAACCATATGTTGTGGAATGAATTTTACTTTGCAGATATTGTTGCTTTTAAAATTCTTTAGTTTGCAAAAATGAGAGATGCATATTTTTGTTTGATAAAATAATATGTCAAATTGTTATAGTTGGAAGACTATTTGATATGAAAAACATTTAAATGTGATAAAGAATATGTGTTATTCGGTTTGGGGAAAAAAAAGACTTTTGTAGTTTTGTACTCCATGAGAAATGTTAGTGTGTCTGATTTTTGTAGACTAAAAACTTTTGTGGTTTTATACTCTAGATAAATTGGACTCTGCAATTAGCTTGAAGAATATGAAAACTTCACATAATAAGTCGGTGTTGTACTTTTGATTTTCTATAATCTTCAATGTAACATAGAAAAAAAATGTACAATTTTGTTTTGTCCTTATTGTTAATATTTAAAATACAAAGTGGCATGTCTATTTATGATAGAGAAAAAATACCAGTGACTTAGAATTTGTGATTTTGTGTCTCTATGGAATGAACATTGACATTGTGTAAACATTGTCAAAGAGAATTGCAGCACTATAATTCTTTCGTAGAATAATGTTTCCAACATTAAAATATGTGAAAAAACTATTTTCAAATACTTAAAAAATATTTTTGAGATCACATTTGAAATGTGGGGGTTATTTGCTTATGATTAGACTTGGTGTCTAATTTAACTTTGAAACAAAATATATGAAATTCAATGATACTTTTGTATTATGTTATACCCACAAAATTTTTGGAGTTTATTTGGTATTGTGGTTGTTGAGTTTCTCTATTACTAGTATATAGTGTGACTAGTATGAAACATCCAAATTAGATATATACTTGTTCAAATTAATTGTGTTCTTTTATGAAAAAAAAATACTTAAAATGTTGTGATTTTTCATTAAAAGATATGTCTATTATAATAAAAGTATTCACATTGACATGAATATTGATGAATAGTCATTTGTTATGTTTTTGTAAAAATAACAGTTGGACTAAATTGTCTTTATTGAACCCGATGAAATTTTGTTCATAGGTAGTTGTATAACAATAAAATTGAAAGTCATGGAAATGTCCTTCTTAAAAGGATATTTGACAATCTAAACAATGTTTGTATCACACAAAATTGTAAGAAATTGGAAAAAAATATTAGAGAGGAAAAAGCTACCTCGCGAAGAGCTTTTCAAACTCAATGTTTTTATTTGTTCTTACTTCCTTGAGTCAATGTTTGTTACATGAACACTTGGGGCATGTCAATTACAAAACCTTGTAAGAAAAACTTATCAACTTAGAAGTTTTGCCTAACTTTGAGTACAATAAATAAAAAAGTCAAGTTTTTGTGGAATCTAAGTATGTTGAGCATTCTTATAAATCCGTTGAAAGGAATTCTAATCCCTTAGAATTGATTTACACTGACATTTATGATATGAAGTTAACATCATCTCATGGTGGGAAAAAGTATTTGTTACTTTTATTGAGAATTGCATTGGAAATGACTATGTCTATTCGCTAAATGATAAGGATGAAGCAATAGAAATGTCTAGACAATGTAATATCAAAGATTAAAATCAGTGTGAAAAAATATATAAGAAGTGATTAGAATGGAGGGTATAAATCTCATTGTGCAGAAATATGTTTGGAATGTGAAATATCAAACTACTGCCATATTCATCTCAATCTAATGAAAAATCGAACGTTGAATGAAATGATGGATGCATTATTTATAAGTTCGGGTTTACACAAAACTTGTGTGGAGGAACTATCCTTACTGCAAAGGGGATCAACAAAAAGTTTTGTCCTTTTAGAAAGAAAGCGATTTGTCAAAGTCAAATATCATATTCCTAAAAGAATTAAAATTGGACCTATGACTGTGGATTGTAAAATTAGACTTGAGTAGTCTAGAGAAGGGTCTAAAAGGCCTAGGAAATGAAAAGGATAATGTAGTTAATAAAGAGATTCAGAGGCTTAGTAAAATGTTAAAGGACATTTACTTCCTTCGAATATGATTTTGTAACATTTTCTGTGTCTTCTGTAGACTCATCCTTTGGAAAGATGGTTTCAATAAACAATATTGAAAGTTACTTGATATTCTTCAAGATAATAAACCTTTGGGTTCAAAATGAATCTTTAGAAGGAAAAATAACAGTTGATGGAACTGTTGAAAAATATAAAGCAAGATTTTGTATCAAAGGCTTTAGAAAAAAAATAAGATTTTGATCTTGTCGATATATATACTCGTTAGTAATTAGAATTATATCTATTCGGATGCAAAAATTATTACTGTGGTATATGACCTCCAAATTCATCAAATGAATGTGAAAAGAATTTTCTTAAATATAGAATTGGAGGAAGAAATTTACATGGAACAACCCGAGGGTTTTGTGGTACCTAGTAAATAAAAGAAAGTATGTGAACTTGTTAAGTCACATTATGGAAGCACCAAAACAATGACATAATTCAATCAAACCATGTCGGCAAATGGATTGAAGAATGATGGAAGTGATAATTGTGTTCACATTAAAATCATAAGGTCATTGTTTGTTTGTATATTGGTGATATGTTGATCATCAATAGAGACACTAATGACATAAATGCTACTAAACGTATGCTATAAAGCAAGTGGAATGAAAATTATTGGAGTTTCTAATGCGATCTTAGATATAAGAATTCGTAGAACTTCATAATGTTTAGCATTTTCACGGTCTCATTGCATTGAAAAATTACTTAACTAGTTCAAATATTTAAATGTCAATATTGTCAAGTGTCCAATAAATGTGAGTTTTGCATTTCAAAAGAGTGAAACAAAAGTGACTCACAATTGGATTGTGCTAGATTTTTGGGAAGCATGGTGTATATCGTATAGTGTGTGCGATCAGATATAGCATTTGCTATTTTAAACTGAGTCTGTTCACAGGTAATCCCAAATAAATTCATTAGATGACAATAAATAGAGTTTTGGAGTATTTAAAATAATACTTAAAACTATGTCTTGCATTATAACAATATCCAACAATATTGAAAGATATAGTGATGCAAATTGAATCATCGGAAGAATGAAGTAAAATTCACGAGTGGATATGTATTTACTATTGATAGAGGAGCAGTCTCTTAGAAATATTTCAAAAGAGACATGTATCGCTAGCTCTACAATGATCTTTGAGCTAGGTGCTCTAGATAAGGTCACTGAATAAGTTAAAAGACTACGGAATTTCTTAATAGATATTCTATTTTTGCCCAAACCATTGGAATTAGTATGCATACACTTTCACAGTCAAGATGCAATAGGTAGGGCATGGAGCATGACGTATAACGGAAAGTCTCATCATATAAGACATAGACATGATACTGTTAGAAAACTTCTCTCTAGTGAAATTATAAGAATTGACTATATAAAGTCAAAGGATAATGTGTCGGCTCCACTTACAAAAAGTCCTAAGTAGAGAGAATATTAAAAGATCATCTAAGGGACTGAATTTAAGGATTAGGACAAGTCATCATGGCGGTAACTCTATCTAGCAGACTGGAGATCCCAAGAGCTAGATTCAAGGAAAAAAACAAAGTTGTGAATGACGGTTCGGCATTGTCAATAAACTCAATCCATTCTCATGATGAAGACAATGCTCAGGGACAAGGATACAACATTAAAGCTTGTTAATGAGTTAATAAAGCTTAATGGTTTTAATGATTTGCTAAGTTTGGCAGAGTTGACCAAATAGTGTATCTACGCGATAACACAGTTAGAAATCACCTATATGAGTGTGAAGTGTAAGCCGCTTCAAAGAAGATGATTGTCAAAAGCCCATCTCTCTATACACTCATGAAACCAGGAGGTGTTCATGGCTACAACGAACAAAACCGTAAGAAACATAGATGGTAAAGGGTTAATTCTGTGACATATGGTTTTCTAGATATACACCAAAGTTCGACGGTTCAAAGATATCGCCTCTACCGATCGACCGAGTATATCCGACATATGTTCACTACGGAAAGTACAAGGGGAAACCTACTTATCCAGATGCACTTAATTCTTGCTTGTAAAGTACACATACTTGTCCGTTTCTTTGTCTTCGAGTCATTCCCCATGCATGCGGGGGATTGTTTGATTTTAAAAAGGTATGAATGGAAAATGAAGAGTTGCGACTTTTATGAAGAGTTGTGACTTTTATGAAATGTTGCGACTTCTATGAAAAGTTGTGACTTTTATGAAAAGTTGCGACTTTTATGAAAAGTTGTGACTTTTATAGAAAGTTGTTACTTTTATGAAAGGTGACGACCTTTCTGAAAGATTGTGACTTTTCCAAAGGTTTGTGACCTTTCCGGTAAGGCACAATAAGAACCTTTTCGCACTATCCTTTGTTTTCTATAAATTGAGGAATTTCCTCTCATTTTAAATAGAATTTATGGACTTCTTATTCAACTACTAAATCTAGTATTCTAAGTGTACTTTACTGCCGTTGAGTGGTTCACTGACACCGGAGTTTTTGGTATCTATACTCTGGTGATTGAGATCATTTTACCCTGGGAGGTCATATTCCAAATAAAACCTCGGATAGTAGAGGGGAATAATTTCCTTAAGGGGACACTGTGAATTCAGTGGACTTGATCTTTTTCCTATTAAATTTTTTTCAGATTATGGTACGTGTTTTACAAACTTTAGATTTGTGAATTAATTTCAGTTCTTTTTTTTTCTTCACTGGTTCATTAAACTTGGTAACTTTGTGTTTCTGCAAAGTTTGTTGGAATCAGTAAGATTCTTTAGACACATATTAACAACAATTCTTCCTTAATAAAAATATTTCGTATATTTTTTTTAAATTTGTTTATGAATGTAGTTTCGCCTACAAGTTTTAATTTTCTAGTTGTGAAAATGTTCTTAAACATTGTTTTCTTACAAAGATGTTCAACGTTTTCTTCTAAGTATGTTTGGAATACAAAATGAACAACACAAGTAAACAAATCCAAAATTTCATATAGAAGAATATTTTTCCCAACTTCCATATCCACATAAATACTGCATTGTCCTTTCTTAAGACAAATCCCTTGATGCGATAATATATAATATGTTTTCGATAGCGCATCTATTTCACACATATTTCCTACAAAGTTAAAGAACTAAATCTTTAGAGCCTTACTGTCAATTGCTAGTACATTTCTCGATCATTTTTTTCAATGATGAATTTCAATCAAAACTAAACACATCATTCAAAATCGTGTTCCAATCAGTGCATGTTTAAAAATTGACATTGAAATATTTAGGGAGGAAAAACAATACACCACAAAAATCAAAACTGAGTCCGATTAGACATTGTGTGGCAGGGACTTAGTCTTCTATCCCTATGTTCACCTCAGTATATGGTGGTGTACTCGGAATGAAAAACATCCTAGATGTTTTAAATGGTAAAAGAAGTACAACAACTTATTTTATTGGTGAATCTAGCCTCAATTTTTTATCTTCTTATTAGATCCCTCTGTTTCAGGTATAAAGCAATATAGCGCTTGTTCTTGGCGGTTTCAAATTAACAACTGTATATTGGATATTGAATCCCTTGTAAGATTGACGAAAAGGAGGGTTAAACCTGTGCGACATGTAGGACGCTTCATTGTCTTTATCACTTATTGAACATGAATGTTGTAATCCAAATCTTGGGAATGTGAGATATTTCGAGAAGGATTCTCCCATCAACTGTATAATTAAGGGCCTGTGAACTTCTTAACAAATTCTCATAAAGCAAAAGATTTCTTTCGTCGCTTATGGAAGAACAAGCAAGGGAAACATAAATAAGATGTTCAAAATCGAATCAACTTTTCAAAATCCAAAATTTAACAAAACATGTTTTTTCACTCCTGTACAAGTTAAAGGCTTAAAGTTATAGAAAAGCGAAGAGTGAAATTTCTTAGTTGTGGTGCTTCCACATAGATAAGTTGTTGACACATTCTTGCGATACATTTACTGTAATAATCCTAATTTATTTATTTCCCTCATTATCATAAGGCAAAACTATAAAATTAACAAAACAGAAAAGCAAGAGAATATATACCACAAGCATAAATAAATCAATGGAAGTTTAAGAGTGACTGTTGTAGGGAATTATTCTACCTTACATTCACGTAAACCCTATCAATTAAAAGTTCTTGTGACATGATTGTCATATATCTATTGTTAAATACAAAATTTTAATCTCATTACCAAAAAATCAGAAATACACCTAACTATAAGAAAGTATAAGAATAGGAACTTAATCTTTGAAGTCCCAGGAGTGACCACTGCAGCCTTCATTTATTTGAATTCTTATATCTTTGACACAAATAAATAATCAGAATAACAGAGGAACTAGCAAATAATTTAACTATATTGCAGATAAATGTAATTGTCGAAACATGGAAAACTTGATCAAAGAACTAAATCTGGAAACAAGAAATTAAAATGAAAATTAGCACATAAATTATTCAATTTAACAAACTGTTTGAAAACAAAGTTGTGAGCATAAAGAAGAAATATTAACAAAACAATTCAAACAACACCAACCTACTGGAGTCCGACTTATGAGAAAATACCAAAATACCCCTGATTTAATTGCTGTTAGACCAAACGATGACTTGGACTGACGGGTCGTTGTCAATAGACTATCCATCGTTTAGGTCCATAGGTTGGATCTGTTCGACAGAACTTTACTAAAACGAGCATAACTTTTTACTCGGAGGTCTAATTTTAGCAAGGTCATTGGCTATGGAAAGCTTATGTCATAGGACACCTAATTCATTTTGTGCTAGGAGTTATGATCATTTGAAGTTGACCCAACTGCATTTTCCTCCTAATTGTCTGCTAATTTTCATCTACGGACCGAACAACAGTCCATGTTGTTCATCCGTCGTTTGTATCAGAGGCTGCATAGTAAGAGTCTCAATCCACTACACCATCCACAGATTGTAGTCTGATCTACGGACCGTCGATCCATCCATGGGTCGAGACTTAGTCCATTTTTGCTGAGCTAAATTTTGGGAGGGCTGCAGTGACAATCTACGGACTTGCAGTACAGACCGTAGACTACACTAGGGTCCGTCGATGTTATTTATTGATTGGACTTGCAATATTTTTTGAAAATCTGATTTTGGTCTATTTTAAGTGAAGAGTGTTACACTTAGAAAGTTATCCATAGGAAGTACTTCCCATGTTAAAGAAGGAAAGAGACAGTTAGCTAAATATGTGCACATACTAGCACCTTTGAGAGTCCGACTTATCGATTCCACAGAAGGAGGATAGTGGTGACAAATGAGGCTAAGTCGTCTTTAGTGTCAGAGGTGAAAGAGAAGCAATAACAAGACCCTATTTTTCTTCATTTGAAGGCAAGTATCCATAAGTAGAGGGTATAGGCTTTTGAACAAGGGGGAGATGGTGTGCTGAAGTACCAAGGCAGATAAAAATGATCAAATTGTCAACAAGTTAAAGTGGAGAACCAAAGACCTGGAGTTTGGCTCAGAATATAGAACATCCAGTATTGAAGTGAGATCATTAATATGGACTCCATTACAGGCTTGCCAAGGTCTCGCAGGCAATATGATTCTATTTGGGTAATTATCGATAGAATGACAAAGTAAACCTACTTCTCCCCGGTAAAAACTACCTATTTGGCCGAGGATTAAGCTAAGTTCTACCTTCAAGAATTAGTAAGTCTTCATGGATTTCTGGTCTCTGTTATTTATGATAGAGGTGCATAATTTTCTTCTCAGTTCTGGAAATCATTCCAGAATGGATTGGGTTCAAAAGTGAACTTAACCGCTGCTTTTTATCCTTATACGGATGGACAAGTAGAGTGTACTATCCAGATCTTAGAGGTTATGTTGAGGGATTAAGTGATCGACTTCAAAGGAAATTAGGATGATCACATACCTCTTATTGAGTTCGCTTACAACATTAGCTATCATTCGAGAATCCAAATGACTCTACATGAAGCTCTTTATGGGACAAGGAGAAGATCTCCTATTAGGTGGTTCGAAGTTTGTGAAGAACAAATAATAGGACCAGATCTAGTCAACCAAGTCATGGAGAAGGTGAAAGTGATTCAAGAAAGATTGAAGACAACATAAAGTCACCAAAAGTCCTACACAAATGTTAGGAGGAGGTCATTATAGTTTGACACAGATGATTGGGTTTATCTTTAGGTTTCACCCATAAAAGTAGGTATGAGGTTTCATAAGAAGGGGATGCTTAGTCCCCGATATATTGGACCTTATAGAATCTCCAAGTGAGTGGGTAATGTGGCTTATGAGTTGGAGCTACCCCAAGAGTTAGCAGTGTTTCATCCGGTATTCCATGGTTCTTGGGTGATCCTTCTTTGATAGTACCAATAGAGAATGTTGGTATTAAGGATAACCTATCCTATAAAGAGGTTTAGGTTCAGATTTTGGATCATCGAGTTCACAAGTTGAGGACAAAGGAAGTTACTTCAGTCAAAGTCCTTTGGAGGAACCAATTCATTGAAGAAGCGACTTGGGAATCTGAGGATATGAAAATTGATATCAACATATATTTGAATCCGGAGATAATTCATATCAATGTACTAAACTCTCTTCTTAGCACTTTATAAGTCTATATATAAGCAGGTTATTACTTGCTTTTGTTTGTTGTGTGCTCAAATGATGTTACTACCCTGAGCTTAGTGAAAGAGTTCTCATTCGAGGATGAATGTTCACATGAGGGAGATATTGTAACATCTAGTAACTTTAATTAACTAAGAATAAGCTATGAAAACTCGAAAAATCAATTTTTTTCATGAGTAGGGAAAATTTGAAAATTTCAACATTTCAAAAGGGAGTTTTCGTCATTTTCAAATGTCCATGACAGCGATCTCAGGACAATTTTCGATGAGTTCTTTATATTGTTGGAATGCTCTCTGAAATTTATTTCCAATGCTGCCTAGTTTTCAAAATTCCGTTGTCATATGAGGGAGATATGCCTTTATTAAGTTGGGATATTGAGCTAAGGAAAATCCAATCCGGATTTTATCAAGGATAAAGTTGTCTTTTCACCCTAGTATTTCCTAATTCATTTAAAGGCTATATTAGGGGTAAAACCAAGTCACAAATCAGTTTTAGAAAAATTTAGAAGGCTTGGGGCTTGGGAGAAAAGAGAAAAAGAAAGAGAAGATGAAGAATTGTCCATGAACGCCAACATCGTTGGGTGGATTTCGCTGGGGGTGATCCCTCTCGAGGTATGTGAGATAAGTCAGTGTTGGTTCCTTACACCCACACCCGATTTTTTTTCGATTCATCAAGTTAGAATATATGGAATGTTGAATATGGGAGTTCTTGAAAAAAAATTCTTAAATTATTGTTGATTGACTTGTAGTTAATATCTATAAGTTTTGATTTATTTTTTAGTTTTGTGTTTGGGTCTATTCTATTAAGTGTTGAGTATATTAATGATTTTAAGTGGTTGGGGTGGGATCCATGGAAGTTTAGGAGGTTTAGAGATTAAAAACGGAGAAGAAACGTCAGAAATCTCGTCTAACATCCCCTTGGTCTCCGCGTCTTCCTGAGCCCCTCTGAATAGGCTTTGTCTGACAGGCTCTCCACGCTACCCACAACACCTCAGACAAGAGTTTGTCCATCATGCTCTGGCGCTCCGCGCCTCTCAGAGCGTCAAAGTCCCCTAGAGACCCTGTTCTTTCAATATGTTTTCGTACTAGTTCCTAAGTGATGTATCTATCATTCATAGTCAATTCCAACACTCTAAAGTACATCTTAAATCATGAAACCATGATCCTTGAGTCCATAATTCAATTCAAGGAAAGTTAGAATCAAGGTTAACAAAGTTATTAAGTCCAGTCCAAAGCTATGAAGTGAGTTAAAGTAATGTTTCTTCAAAGCTCTTAGTTTCTTACTTATACGTATTTAACTTCGTTTTAATGCTCAAGTCTTAATTAAGGAAAATAGTAAAGGTTGAGTTCATTTCATAAAAAGGTATAAGGGAACTAAGTATTCCCTAAGGAGCAGTTTGGTTACTGGTTAGAGTTATGCTGGTATTAGCTATGCAGAGTTTTGTTATGTAGGTATTAGTTATGAAGGGTTTAGTTATGCTGGTATTAGTTATGTTGGGTTTAGTTATGCAGGGTTAGATATGCAAGTTTAGTTATGTTGGGTTTAATTATGCGGGTATTAGCTATGCGGATATTAGTTATGTAGATATTATTTAGTTACGTAGACATTACAATACATGAATTATTAACTATTGAATATTAAACTTGTTGTAAATTATTAATATATTTACAAAAAAATAATACATGCTAATAAAATGTGAAATACATTGAATAATATATAATGTTAAGGTTTGATTAGCATATGTATTGTTAAAAAATACAAAATCAATTTCTAATATTGAAAAAATACTTATATTTGCATGAATCAATCAAAATGGTAAGCATATAAAAAGAAAAAAAAATCTATATATAATAAGAAATAAAACCAACACATGTTGAAAGGAAACAATAATGTTTCTAATTAAAAATATAAAAATGATTTAAATTTAAAAAAGAAATAATAACAACAAACTTATATATAGGAAAACAATAAAGTTTTCAATTTAAAACAATAAAATAAATTAATAGGGAAAATTAGTAATTTATCACTTTAATACATGTATAACTAATACCCACATAACTTATTCCACCTTTTACCCTGCATAACTTTATACATAGATTCCCACATAAGTTATCTTTGTATTAATTATGTAGGACTACATAAATGCAACCAAACATGATATAAATTATGATGACTTTTATACTTAATACAGAACTTCTACCAAACATAGTAAAGCTAATGCAACTTTTTATACATGAATAAGATATCTCTCATACAGTAACCAAATGACCCTTAAGATGTTTGTTAATGCTTTTACATTTAAGTCAAGAATAAACTATGAGTTCCAAAAGGGTTTTTGAATAAAAATGGGAACATTGATTCCAATAGGGGCTTTTTAAAGCTAAAAAGGTAGAGCAAATTATCTCTATTCAGAGGAAAGAAGATAATATAAAAACATTAGATAAAGTACGATTTGGGAGTAGAATTAAGCACCGATGTGGCATGAGAGTTTAGATAACTCAAGTCCCCATGTAAACCATGTAGCCATTGATGTACCTTGGTTTCACGGCACTTTCAATGTTTTTTTCTTAAGTTTCATGTGCGTTTAAAGTCTTTTTGTATTATTTTTATTGTATTTCTCTCTTTGTTTGCAGGAAAGCTGTCTATAATGAAAACGCGGAAGAATTGTGCTGAAACTGCAGAAGTGACTACCTACGGAACCATCGACGGTCCGTCGACCCCTCGACGGTCCGTAGGTGGCAACCGTCGTATGAACTAAAAGATGTTGAATGAAGATTAGGGAATTCTAACTAAGTATGGGACTACGGATGCTCTCGATGGACTGTAATCCCCATGACGGACCGTCTTGCACGTCTGTCATCATCAATAGAAAGTATTCCCAGTACCCATCTTGAAAAGAAGCTAAGTGTGGAACGACGGAGGACCACGACGGTCCATCGTGGCCTCGATGGTCCGCCAACTAGGTCGTTGACTCAGACGCGGTTTTTGGGCAGATTTTTCTTAAATAGATTTTCCTCTTTTGTTAAGACTACATTATTATAAATACTTAAAAAACCACGTTTTTGGGGTTAGACTCTTGGGTATTTTTCAGATATTATTGTTCTAGTTGTGAACTTGTGATTTTGTGAAATTATTTTTTTTTGTAAATCGTTTATTGCAAGTTCATTGATTAATTCAAGTAATTTTCTGGATTTTCTTCAATCTCATCAAAGTAAGTACATGAATTCTTATCAAACTATTATGAATTGTGTGATTATTAACTTGTGTAACTAAATCCATAGCTAGGGTTGTGGGAACCATGGGTATTTAACAAGGTAAAAACTAGCTAAAATAATAATTCTATAATAGTGTCTTGCATGTATTGATAATTCTTTTGTTTGGAAGTCTTTTTTAAAGAGTGCACGCATTAGAACTCGTCTAGTTGCTACTTGCCGGACCAAGGAGGTAGTTAATAAGGAAAGAATTATCAACATAAATTTAGTATACACTATCTAATTGCCTAGTATCGATTTATGTGAAGTAACAGCTAAGCCAAACATCGATTATGATGCTTAATATGAGGCAAAGGTAAGTCTTAGTAAAGCATACACACGTAGCTGGACTAAGGTGCGGAGTGAAATTTCCTATATCTCGGACCAAGGAATTAGGGATACATAACTTACCACTTTTCATGCAAGATACTAGGAAAGGATTGTTATATCTAGAATTACCACGTTATGAAAATGTGGGTAACAATTAAGAACTAGTTACTCTCATTACTTGATAAAAAATCAAATCTTTAAACATGTCACTTGTTTATTTAGAAATAGCGATTTACATTTATTGCTTAAAAAAACCCTGTTTGTTACTTGTTTTCGGGAAGGACTTGACTAAATATAAGTAATAATATGTTAAAGTTAAGTCTAAATCATTTTCCTCGTGGGATCGACCCCAACTTCATAGTTAGGTTCTTTACTTGATAAGTCCGCTTATACTTTTTTTCGAGAAGTAAATTTGAGTGTATCAACCATCATGGGTATTAACGTGTCATACTTATTAGATAATCATGTAAGTTTATAGAGTGGATCGACTAGGTTGAGGATGTTTGATGCGCCGACAAAGTATAAAACAGTACTAGCAGCATAGACGAGACGTTATATCACCACTTAGGCTCATAGTGGTGGTTGTCGATTAGAGAAACTCCCAAAATTTATACTACTTTCATATATAAGTGAAGTTATGCTTATTTTTTTTAATCTTTAATGAAATAAGTGCTTTCACTATTTTCTCAATTTTATATATATTGCATATGTTTCTATTACTTTCTATTGAGTTGCTATCTTGTAAGTCAAGCATATCAAAGGTAAGTTTATCATTAATCCATTTCAAGCTTGAAAGATTTGTTTAGTATTCCAACTCGCATACTCGTACATTCAATGTACTGATACCAGTTGGCCTGCATCATCTTATGATGACGACGAAGGTAACCCATATCAGCACGCAATGCTTTGTTGATTCAGTTTGAGCTCCAGAGTCAATGGTGAGCCTCCATACATTTCAGATGTATTTTTTTTATTTCTTTTACTAGTTTAGATCATTACGATGTTCTGGGGTCTGTACCAACATCCATATCAGTCAGTTTAGAGTCTTTGTAGACAACTAGTAGTTTAGTAGTATTTACTTTTCATTTTTATGTCAAAGACTTGAGTTGCCATTTTGGCCAATTTTAACGTTTAAACTTTTAAAACATTCCATTTAGTATTACTGTGCAGTTGAGTTAAGTTTCTTCATTCTTAAGTATGATTGTTTTCTTCCGCTGAGTTAAGTAAGCCAGGCCAAGGGTTCGCTCGAGGCCAACCATGGTTAAAGTGTCGGCCATGTCCATGGTGTAGGCTCCGGACGTGACAAACATGGTATCAGAGAACATAGTTCAAGAGTTCTAGGGAGTCTATGAAGTCATATGAGTAGAGTCTTAGACATCCATGTGAAGCACACCACATATTTTAATTTGGAGGCTATTACATTTAGGAAAAATCTAAACTTCTTTTATATTCCTTTTCGTGTGTCAGAGTTTATCTCTAAAACTCTCTCTCGAATTCGTGCTTACCCATATTTTCAGATTTATCATGCCTATTCGAGAAGCAGTCATAGGTCGACAAACAAGATGAAATGTTGATGAAAAAGAGGTCCCTAATGCACCGGATGTGAAAACCCCAAGGAGATGTTACCAACACCGTATTTCGAGAAGATATCTGGATGTTAAGTCAAGTAGTAACCAACCAAGTAGCGCAAAAGAGAGAAGCTCGACAGGAAGGGGCTAAAATCGTGAGGATTCGTGAATATTTGAGAATAAATCCTCCTAGCTTTATCGTATGAAGAACTATGGAGGATCCGAAAAACTTTGTGGAAGACATGAATAAAGAATTTCAGGTAATGCATGTGGTTGATGTTGAGATGGTTAATTAGTTGTATACCAACTAAAGAGTGTGGCTCGAACTTGGTTTGACCGATGGAAGGAAGGCAGAGCTGAGCACCCACCACATCACAATTTGTCTTGCTTTGATGAAGCCTTCTTGGGGAGGTTCTTTACCTGAGAACTGAAGGAAGCGAAGGTACGTGAGTTTCTAACCTTGAAATAATACTCCATGAGTGTTCATGTGTATGTGTTGAAGTTCATCCAACTATCTCGCTATGCTCCGGTGATGGTGAATAAGATGAGGAGTAGAATGAGCTTGATTGTTGTTGGTTGTCGTGCTTTAAGTAGAGGTAGGCATTCTATGTTGATAGGTGACATGGAAATATCAAGTATTATGGTTTATGTCCAACAAGTTGAAGAGGGGAAGCTAAGGGATAGAGAGGAGTACCGAAACAAGAAGGGAAAGACAGAGCGTAATACCCCAAAGTTGACCAAGGTTAACTAGAGCCTAATATGTTGGTATTGATTTTATAAGGTCCTAAATATTTCTAATATAATGTATCGAGTCAGTAGCTAAAGTATTAGGTGTGCTTGAAGTCAAACGTCAAGGGACGACTAAGATGTTCGATGACTAAGTCACCTAAATGTCTCTTATGTGGTTCTATGTGCTTATGTTTGTTTCATGATATTTTAAGATTCTTAATTTATTTAATACATCATTAATAGGCAGTTTTTAAAGCATCTTAAAATTTGTATGTCAAACGACCAAGAACGTTCTTGATGTTCGAAAGATATGCCTTGAGCTGACCTTGTATGTCTAGGCGTGTTTCGTAATGTTTTATGTGTTTTTTTTGTATGAAATTCCACTGAAAGGTGTTAAATTTATAGAATATCGTATTTGTATAGGAAACGTCCGAGAAAATTATCCCCAAGGACAATCTAAGAGTCCTTGAGTAAGGACCCAAAACTGTTGGCATGCCTGTCCCAGGCAGACCCAAAATGACAGAGTAGTCAACGACTCGTAGGCCTATTGATGCCCCGTCAAAGGTTTTAAACGATGGGAACTTAAACATGGGAGGGTAAGTATCTTTGTCAAGCTACTGCAACCACTGACGGTTGCTAGTGACGGCCCGTCATAGGAACGATGCCCCACCGAGGGCAAGTCGTCAGTGATGTTGTTTTTCTGCACATGTTGCTACCAAGTCAAGGGGTGAATCATAAATTCACCCCACTTTTAAATTAAGTAATTTGAGGTTTATTAAGGTTCTTTTGGGTATTTTAATTAAGTATATAAAGGGTAAACACCTTAAAGACTTCATTCTTCAAAATTGAAAACCCCACAAAACTTAAGAAATCCCAAAGACTCCATTTAAGTCCAAATTGAAGAAGCAGCTTGATGCGGGTTTTTGAATGAAAATTATTCATCAAAGTGAAGAATTATCATCCTTGAGGTATGACTTTTGATCCTTCAAACTTTTTTCATCAAGGATTTTAACTCTAAAGATGTTTTTCAATGTTTTCTAAAGTGAATTGTCCAATTTCGGGATTCTACCATGGTTTCTTGCATAAATTATTCTAAACATTGAATTATGATATAACTGATATTGCATTGATGATTTTAATATAAATTACCTATGAACCCACGTAAATTGATGAACCCTACTTTTGACTACTTATTGGGTTACTTGATATAAAGCTAATATTGTTGAATTGTTATGTAGTTTCTTATGGGCTTTCTAATTATATAAGAATTGTATTCAATTGATTTCTAATTGATATTATATTTTTAAACCTATATTGAATTTATGTAGATCCATTGGTTTTTATGGTTATTGATTCGAATCATTGTTCTTGGCCATAGGTAAGGGCCTTTGTGATGTTGAATTGGTTGATTTAGCATTGAATTGAAGTGTGGATGAGGGGTTGTAGTTATTATGCCCCATTTTATTTATTTTGATGTTATTTATACTTCAATTATGTTATTATTTGTTTGGTCCACCTATGGTGGCAGTGCTATATGAATCGATGTGGCCTTCTCGACTTTACTTTCTAGAATATTGATCATTATGGCTATGTGTTAAGTGTGTAGTCTTAGAGTTGATACATGGTTGATCATAAATTTGCTAGATGAGTCTAAAATTGATAGGTTGAGTATTTTAAGGTAATAAATAGGATGACTAAATAAGGTTAAGGTTTATTCCTAAGAGTGTAAAGGAAGATAGGCAATATGTGTTGAATGGAAGTATGTTGTGCCTCGTTTACGTAGACTTGGGTCCCTTACATGATGCTTATGTGAATACGTGATGTCTTGACTTACTAATCTAAAGGGTATTAATCTTAAATAAATGAATATAGGTTAGACCTTGCATGATGGTACAAAGGTCATTTATGTGGAACCTTGAACCAAGTGGTAAGGTTATAAATCATGAAGTAGTTCGCCGTAATGGTATCCTTCATGTAATGAGTGATGGACTTAAGGTTGATTGGATGCAACGGCATCATATCATACGTTAGGAAAGTTGCGATGAGCTTCTTGTGGCCATAGTGAGATATTCCCTAGTGGACCTTGCTTTGTTTGGTTGAATTTAATTAGGTCATGAACTAGATATGGAACCCATTTATATGAACCTTAATTACAATTGATCTATGAGAACTAAGGCTAGCACCGAGTGAGAATGGTAAGGGAAAGTAGTTCTAGTTATGTATAAGACTAGATTACGAAGTGTGCCCTTCATATTCCTTAACCATGTGCCTACATGGGATGTGTCCAAGTTCTACCATCGGTAAGTAGAACATCCCTCATCGGAGTAGGATTAAACTCCGGATTCCATGTCTTGCTATCATGGTCTATGTCGGTTATTGCCTATTCTCATCATGTGGAATACCTATTATCTTAGAGGAGTTTATGGAGTTTAGGTGGTGGTATGGGACTCTATCTAGACATTGCACAATACACTTTGAAGGGGTTATGTGGAGTTCCTCGGTATTGTCCAAGACCATTATTTGAATGTCATTTTTTGATGTATGAGCCTTAATGAACTAATGACTTATGTTAAAGAGTATGTAAATAAATGAGTACCTAATCTAGTGACGTAAGAATTCCTAAGCTAAAGTGTGAATAGGGCATAATGATGATCTCTTCATGTCTTATCTTTGGAATCTTGAGGATGACTCTAGTTAGGGAAGTTGGTTTATTTTGTGGACACGATCTAAGCCTTAGGTAGTCTTAAGGATTGTTTAGGTAATCTTGAAGAAGTCATAATGGACGTTATCTTCTTGATTTACTTAAGTATGTCTTTTGATAGCCTTTGGAAAGAAAATGGCATATCATCTATGTGTTGGTGATTGAGTGAGAATGATTCTATCCTAGGGAGTCTATAAGATATATTGAGTGTGTGTGCAAGGGATTGTATGGGCGGTCGCTTCAAAACTCACTCAACTGAAACTTAGAAGTTACCTTTTTGGTAGAGGAATCTTACCTTGATGTTTATGATACTTTCTAAGTATGTATGTGACTCCTTATATAAATCTTAAGTGTCGTTTAGTTTCATCTAGAGAGGGTGTATGTGCGGTCTCTCTTTGTGTGACTTAAGTGAATCTTAGGATATCCTTGAGTGAGAAGATTACATACTAAAGGGTGTCTAAAATGATGAACAAAGTTCTTCACTGTGTGAACTAATTCACTGTAATAGTGAATGAGGTTAGTGTAAAGTGACTTCTAAAAATGCTATTTTTGGTAAAATTGTTTCTTATGTGTTCCTGAATTGCTAAATGATGCTATTATGAATGTAATATGATATTTAAATGAAAAGATGCATATTTCAAATAAATGTCCTTTTTCATGATTTTTATTCATAAAGGCATATTTGTGCATATGGTTGTACTAATTCCATGATTCTATCTATTTTTAGTTCTTGGTAGGTGAAGAGCTTTGGAAAGTGAAGACTTGGACTTAGAAGATCGTTAAAGCGAAGTTGAAGTATGTCCTCAGTTGACACGAAGGGAAAATATGTCTTTTATGTTTCTTATTGAAGTATTGTAATAGATTTAGTATTTTTATATTCATATTTTGAAGTTGGGCCGTGTCCCAAGTATTCTTGTATCTTAAGATGATGAGATTGAGACTTTGTATTTCCTATTACTTCTATATCAAAGAGATTTTGAAGACTATATTATATTTTGTTAAAAGTTTTAATTTTGCACTACTTTTCACTATGTTTATGCATGAATGATATGAAAGGGCTTGTATAAGACCTCTGAGAGGTCTAGTACGGCGAGTTACAATCCGAGATAGTATCCTAACTTCTATGGTGTGGTTTTGGGTTGTGACAAGCTTGGTATCTGAGCATAGGTTGGTAAAAGTAGTATTAGGAATCAAGAAGTCTAATCTAGTCACGTCTAGTATAGTCTTGACCATCGGTGTGAGTCGCGACACATCTATGGGTGAGAGGCTATATGACGATAGAGTTTTCCTTCATTTCTACTCCTATGTCGTGCGGTAGAGTAAAGTTTCTGATTATCTTTCTTATGAGTTTCCTTGTGTTTTCTAGGAGTTAAATACTAGAACAATGGCCGCTAGAAGGTTGGAAGAGGAGAGGGTGAATAAGGAGGTTCCCCCTCAAGTTGAGCAAGTTCCTCAAGGTGGTCAAGGATTTCAAAGTGATCAAAATTCCCAAGTTCCTCCCCAAGGTAATCCTATTCGTAATGTGTAAGGAGGTATTGAGGTTTTGGAGATGTCTAATAGGGAGATTAGAGAGGATTTGATTGCTATAGCCCTAGCCGTGACTATGCAAGCTAATTTGAATATGATGCCTAAGGTTGTGGAGAGAACTATGACATCTAGGTTGAGAGATTTTGTGAGGATGAATCCTCCTATCTTTCTTGGCTCTAAGGTAAATGAGGATCCCCAAGAGTTTCTTGATGGTGTGTACAAAGTTTTGAGTGCTATGGGGATTACATCTAGGGAGAAGGCAGAGTTGGCTTCGTACAAATTGAGGGATGTTTCTTAAATTTGGTACACTCAATGGAAGGATAATAGGCCGGATGGATCAGGTCCTATTGAGTGGGAATAATTTAAGGAAGATTTTCTTGGGATGTGCTTTCCCCGATAGAGGATAGAAATTAAGGTGGAGGATTTTATCATTCTCAAGCAAGGCAATATGAGTGTTGAGGAGTACTCTTTGAAATTCTCAACTTTGTCTAGGTATGCCCCCTCTCTTGTGTCCAATACAAGAGATGAAATGCGTTGTTTTGTGACAGGGGTATCAAACATAGTGGTCGAAGAATGTCGTACCGCTTTGTTGCATGATGATTTCACCTTAGCTAGACACATGGTGTATGCACAATCAATTGAAGATTCTAACCTTAGGAGGATGTAGAGGAACTTTAAAAGGAGTTTTGATAGTGATCAAGTGCTACCTAGGTTCAAAAAGTGGGTTCAAACTCAAGATGGACCTAGAGTTCCTAAGAAAAGTTTTAGAAAGGAGGTGGTTCTAGCAATGTCAAACCTACATGTGCCACTAATGGTAAGAGACATCTTGGTGAGTGTCTTTTGGATACGGGGATTCTCTTTGGATCTGGAAAAGATGGGCACAAGAAGAGAGATTTTCCAAGAATTGCTTCTAAGAAGGAGGGTAAGAAAATTGAGCCTAGTGGTCAAAAGGAAGATGCTCCGACTATGAGGCGTTTCTATGCACTCCGAACTAGAGGTAAGAATCCGTGTGAGAGTGATGATGATGGTTGTATGTTCTTTTTCTCTTGTTGTGATATGAGTTCCTTCTATGTGGGGGAGTATGGTTTGTAGATGGGATAGAATTCCTTGAATTTGTTGTTTGTGCATATGAGGTTTAGGAGTTTGGTTGAAATTGAATTTCATTAACTTCTTGAATTTTGTGTTTTATGAAGGCTTGAATATGTTTTAAGATGTGTTTAAATTGTGTTACTTTGCATATTAGCATGTTTATATCATAAAATTGCTTAAAATGTGGATTTTTGAAAAAAAAATTGCTTAAAACCCATTTTTGCTTTAAGAATGCATGCTGTAAATTTTTGATAAAATGACTAATTAATTCTTTTGCCTAAAAATGTTGTGCTGTGTTTAGAACTGATTTATATAAGTATGATATTGAATATAATAATGAGTTTTTACTATTTGTATTTAACAATGTGAGTTTAGTAGCATAATGAGTTATAGAATTGTTTTCTAGTTCCTTGTTGTGTTGTGAATCTATTGACTATGTGAAGTTGATGTTTCTTCTTGGATATGTGTTGTATGGAATGGTTATTAACTGTTAGTTGAGTCTCTAATCTTGGAAGTGTTCGGAGAGTGGCAAGTGTCATTCAAGGACGAATGTTGTCCAAAAGGGGGAGATTGTAAGACCCCGAAGACGACCTAGTTTAACTAGATCCAAGCATGTTGATATTTATTTTATAAGGTCATATATATTTCCAATATATCATATAGAGGCAGTAGCTAATGTATTAGGTGTGTTGGAAGTCAAACGTCAAGGGACGACTAAGACATTCGACGACTAAGTCACCTAAATGTCTCTTATGTTGTTCTATGTGCTTATGTTTTTTTTATTATGTTTAAAGGTTCTTAACTGAGTTAGTACATCATGAATAGGATGTGTTTACAGTTTCGTGAAGTTTGGAGGTCAAACGACCAAGAACGTCCATGCCGTTCGAATGATATGCCTTGAAGTGAACTTGTACGTCTAGGCGTGTTTTGTCGAGTTTTATGTGTTCGTTTCGTATGAAATTCAGGTGAGAGGTGTTAAACTAATAGAATATCATATTTGGTTCGAAACATTCGGGAAAATCATCCCCAACAAACATCTAAGGGTCCTTGTGGAAGGACCCAAAACTGTTGGCATGGCAGTCCCAGGCAGACCCCAAACGGCAGAGCAGTCAACGACTCGTAGGCCTGTTCACTCCACATAAAAGGGTGTCGTCGATGGGTACTTAACTATGGGAGTGAAAGGGTCTTTGGAAAGCTACTGTAACCACCGACGTTGCTAGAGATATCCCGTCATGGGGACGACGCCCCGTTAAGGGCAAGTCGTCAATGATGTTGTTTTTCTGTGTAGGTTTCTGCCAAGTTAAGGGGTGAATCGTAAATTAATCCAACTTCTAAATTAATTCATTGGAGTTTTATTAAGGTTATTTTGGGTACTTTTATTAAGTATATAAAGGGTAAACACCTTAAAGACTTCACTTTCAAAATTGAAAACCCCAAATCCCTTAAGAAATCCCAAAGACTCCATTGATGTCCAAATTGAAGAAGAAGCTTGGTGTGGCATTATGAATGGAAATTCATGATAAAAGTTAAGAATTATTATCCTTGAGGTATAACTTTTGATTCTTGAAACTAGTTTCATCAAAGAGCCCAACTCCAAGATGTTTTTCAAAGTTTTCTAAAGTGAATTATCTAATTTTCGGGATTCTACCATGGTTTCTTGCATAAATGATTTCTAAACATTGAATTATGTTCTACTTTATATTTTATTTATTATTTTAACATAAATTACCTATGAACGCATGTAAATTGATGAACCCTAGTTTTGATTATTTATTGGATTACTTGATATTAAGCTAATATTGTTGAATTGTTATATAGTTTCTAATGGGATTTCTAATGATTAATGAATTGTATTCAAATTTATATCTAATTGATCTTAGATTGTTAAAACTAGATTTAATTGTTGTAGATTTATTGAGTTTTAAGGTTATTGGTTTGAATTATTGTTCATGGCCATGGGTAAGGGCCTTTGTGATGTTGAATTGGTTGATTTGGCATTAAATTGAAGTGTGGATGAAGGGATGAAGGTATGATGCCCCATTTTATTTATTTTGATGTTATTTATACTTCAGTTATGTTATGATTTGTTTGGTCCACCTTTGGTGGCGGTGCTTTGTGAATTGATGTGGCCTTGTCGGCGTTACTTTCTAGAATATTGATGATCATGGCTTTGTCGGCACTACTTTAACTTATATGGCTATTTGCGTAGTTGATTTGATAATGTGTGATCATATCTACCTATATGTGAAAGTATGTGTTAGACTATTGATACTATTTAGTTAATAATGTTATGTTATGGCTAAATGTTAAGTATGCAGTCTTAGAGTTTATACATGGTTGATCCTAAATTGGCTAGATGAGTCTAAAATTGTTAGGTTGATAATGTTAAGGTAATTAATAGGATGACTAAATAAGGTAAAGGGTCATTCTTAAGAGTCTAAAGAAAGATAGGCAATTTGTGTTAAATGGAAGTATGTTGTGTCTTGTTTAGATAGACTTGGGTCCCTTACTTGATGCTTATGTAAATATGTGATGTCTTGACTTAGGAACCCAAACGGTCTTAGTCTGGAATAAATGAATATAGGTGAGACCTTGCATGATGATATGAAGGTCATTTGTACGGAACCTTGAACAAAGTGGTAAGTTTATAAATCATGAAGTACTTAGCCATAATGGTATCCTTCATGTAATGAGTGATGCACTTAATGTTGATTGGAGGGAACGACATCATATCATACCTTAGGAAAGTAGCGATGAACTTCTTGTTGCCATAGTTAGATATGCCCTACTGGACCTTTATTTGGCTGGTTGAATGTTATTGAGTCATGAACTAGATATGGGACCCATTCATATGAACCTTAATGAGAATTGATCCATGAGAACAAAGGCTAGCACAAAGTGAGTATGGTAAGCGAAAGTAGTTCTAGTTATGTATGTGACTAGATTACAAAGTATGACTTTCATATTCCTTAACAATGTGCCGACATGGGATGTGTCCAAGTTCTACCATTGGCAAGTAGAACAACCTCATCGAAGTAGGATAGAACTCCGGATTCCATGTCTTGCTATCATGGTCTATGTCGGTTATTGCCTATTATCATCATATGGAATACCTATTAGAATTAGAGTAGTTTATGGAGTTTAGGTGGTGGTATGGACGCTATCTAGGCATTGCAGAATAGACTTTGAAGGTGTCATGTGGAGTTCCTAGGTCTCGTCCAAAACCATAGTCTTAATGAACTAATGAACGAATGACTTATGTTAAGGAGTCTGTAAATAAATGAGTACCTAATCTAAAGTGACTTAAGGATTCCTTAGCTATAGTGTGAAGAGGCAATAATGGATGATCTCTTCATGTCTTATCTTTGGAATCCGGAAGATAACTCTAGTTAGGAAAGGTTGTTGATTTTGTGTACTTGATCTAAGCCTTAGGTAGTCTTAAGGATTATTTAGATAATCTTGAAGAGGTTACTATGGACGTTATCTTCTTGATTTACATAATGAGGTATTTTGATTGCCTTTGGGAAGAGAATGGCATATCATCTATGTGTTTGTTATTGAGTGAGAATGATTCTATCGTAGGGAGTCTACAGGATATCTTGAGTGTGTGTGTAAGGTATTTTATGGGCGGTCACTTCACAACTTACTCAAGTGAAACTTAGAAGTCACCTTTGGTAGGGGAATCTTACCTTGATGTTTATGATACTTTCTATGTATGTATGTGACTCGTTATAAGTAATCTTAAGGGTCGTTTAGGCACATCTAGAGAGGGTGTATGGGCGGTCTCTATTTGTGTGACTTAATTGAATCTTATGATAGCCTTGAGTGATAAGATTACATGCTAAAGGGTGTCTAAAATGATGAACAAAGTGCTTCATTGTACAGTGAAGTAATTCACTGTAACAGTGAATAAGACTACTATAAAGTGACTTCTAAAAATGCTATTTTTTGTTAAGTGTTTTCTTATGTGTTCCTTAATTACTAAGTTATGTTCTTATGATTATATTATGATATTTAAATGAAAAGATACACATTTCAAATAAATTTCTGTTTTCATGATTTTTATGCATAAAGCCATACTTAGTACATATGGTTGTACTAATTCCATGTTTTTACCTATTTTTAGTTCTTGGTAGGTGAAGATATTTGGGAAGTGAAGACATGGACATAGAAAATCGTTCAAGAGAAGTTGATGTATGTCCTCACTTGACTGAGGGCATATATGTCTTTTATGTTTCTTATTGAAGTATTGTGTTAGATTAAGTATTTCTATATTCGTATTTTGAAGTATGGGTCGTGTCCCAAGTATTCTTGTGTCTTAAGATAATGAGATTGAGACTTAGTATTTCTCTTTTCTTTTATTTGAAAGAGATTTTGAAGACTATATTGTGCTTTGTGAAAAGTTTTAATTCTGCACTACTTTTCACTATTCTTATGCGATGAATGATATTAAAAGGCTTGTATAAGACCTCTGAGAGGTCGAGTACACTGGTTACAATCCGAGGTTATACTGTAACTTCTAAGGTGTGGTTTTGGGTTGTTAGACAGAGAATGAATCTGGAAAACAGAAAGGTTGTTCAAGTCGACCACAATTTCATAAACCACAAGGGAATGCCAATTATCTGATAGTGCACCTGTGCCCACAAATGGAGGTCAGTATAATCACAAAATTTCACATAATTTAAAGGCTAGATCGGCTTAGTATCATGGTAGTGTGGCGCAAGGAGAAAGTATGCCTCCTGCATCTACTAAGTGTTTTACAAACCATTCATGAAATTGTCGTGATAGCCACACATGTTACAAGTGTGGTCATGAAGGTCACTTAATAGAGAGTGCCCGAAGAATAAGAAAGGTGGTGGATATCGGGACAATAAAGATCAATCTTCCTCAGTTTCTCCACCATACAAGTCTGCACTTAGAGGAGCCTCTTCTAATATTGGCGGAGGGAAAACCATCTTTTTGCAAGCACTGACCGCCAACGACAAGAAAAGTATCCAGATATTGGTATGGGTATGATCAAAGTCTTCACTTTTAATGTTTATGCTTTATTAGACCTAGGAAAAATTTTATCCTTTGTAACTCCTTATGTTTAAAATCAGTTTGAAATTCTTCCTGAAATGCTTTTTGAACCCTTTTGTGTTTTTATATATGTTGGGGAGTCTATTCTAGCGGAAAGAGTCTATTGTGATTGTCCTTTTCCCATCAATCACAAGAACACCATGGCCCATCTAGTAGAATAGACATTTTATGTCATTCTAGGTATGGACTTCTTCCATGCCTGTTATGCATCAATAGATAGCAGAACTCGAGTTGTTAAGTTTAAATTTCTAATGACCAAGTCATAGAGTGGCTAGTAGTTCAGCAGTGCCTAAGGGTCGTTTTATTTCATACCTTAAGGCAAGGAAGTTAGTCTCAAAAGGTTGTGTCTATCACTTAGTCTGAGTGAATGACTCAAGTGTTGAGGTACATTCCTTTCAGTCAGTTCCTATAGTTAGTGAGTTTCCAAAAGTCATTCCTGATGATCAACCCGGAGTCCCTCCTGAAAAAGAGATAGACTTTGGCATAGGCATCCTCTCATATACTTGTCCTATATCTATTCCACCATACAAAATGGCAATAACAGATTTAAAAGAGATAAAGGAACAACTGAAAGATTTGTTAGATAAAGGCTTCATTCGACCAAGTGTCTCATCTTGGGGAACTCTAGTCTTATTTATGAGGAAGAAAGATGGTTCCCTTATGATGTGTACAGACTACCACCAATTGAATAAGGTGACTATCAAGAATACATATCCTTTCCCAAGGATAAATGATTTTTTTTTATCAACTTT
Source organism: Solanum pennellii (assembly GCF_001406875.1). Taxonomy (NCBI): domain Eukaryota; kingdom Viridiplantae; phylum Streptophyta; class Magnoliopsida; order Solanales; family Solanaceae; genus Solanum; species Solanum pennellii. The sequence goes on along the minus strand of NC_028640.1, from coordinate 49,095,669 downwards.
AGGGTGCTTCTTGTTTTTCTAAAATTGACCTCGAATCAAGCTATCATCTGTTGAAAGTTAGAGAATGTGATAATACAAAGACAACTTTCAGAACAAGATATGTGCATCATGAATTTTTAGTTATGTTCTTTGGTTTGACAAATGCTTCTGCAGCGTTCATAGGTCATATGAACAGAGTATTCAAACCTTATTTAGATATATTTTTCATCATCTTCATTGATGACATACTGGATGTTAAAGGAATGTAGAAGATCATACTAGTCACCTAAGAATTGTTCTTCAGACTTTAAGAGATAAGGAGCTATATGTCAAGTTCTCAAAGTGTGAGTTTTGTTTTAAGTATGTGGCATTCTTAGGACACATTGTAACTTGTGAAGGGAATAGAGTTGACACTCATAAGATCGATGCAGTTCACAGTTGGCCTAGACCAACATCTCCAACATATATAAGGAGTTTCTTGGGCTTGGCTAGCTATTATCAGATAATCGCGTAGGAAAAATAATAGATTTCAATGTAGAAGATTGTTAATATTGTGGTACAAAAATAAGAATTGAAGGAAAATAGTAGAAGAACTTTTCATGGAAAATTTCAATACATAAACACATGTAAGAAGACAAATACAAATAAAATAATTAACTAAATATTGTAGTACATACTGAAAGGGTGTTTAAAATTTAAAAGTTCTATACATGTTTCCATTCTAGTATATTTTCCATCCCAAACGATAATTGACATATTAACTTCATTACATATGATAAAGTAAAGTGAAAGTATGTTCAGACGATTTATTGAAGAGGACAGAGTTATAGATTGAGAGAATTTCATAGGAGGGAAAATTGGTACTAAGTATTAAGGAAAAATATGAGAGAGAGGAAGAAAGGAGTAGTAGAACGATGATGGGAGATAGATTTCGGCACCACATTGAACAACGTTTGGAAGTAATCCAATGGAAAATGGTGAAATTTGGTTGAAGAGTATTTCCGAAGAAGAATGTAGGAAGGGTTCGGAAGGTGATTTTGTTGGAGAAGCTTAATATGCAGTGTTTTATTTTTGTGGCGCCGTCGGGAACATGCACACCGTAATTGAAGAATCATGTAGGTGTTAAATGTTCAAAGGGAGTGATGTTTGAGTACAAGGTTTATGGGGGCAGCGGAAGGGTAGTTTTTCATATATTTAAGTAAAAAAGAATTCCTTTTCTCTAAATGTGCTATGTCAATACTTGAAGATTTTCTTTTATATATATACTAGGTAAATTACTTATGCTTCACACGGGATAGAACTATTTTATTAAGCTTATATATTGTCATTTAGTAATATTCACATTTTCGATCATACACTACATTGTCAAGAAAATTTTATCTTAAGGCAAAGCGTTCCTCCGAAATCGTCAAGTTCACTATTTTTTTTTAATTTTCATTTTTCATATTAAAATTATGAGTCGTGGATGTATTTTAATTATAAAAAAAAAGTCTAAGAAAATCTCCCTGGAAATAATTTGTTAGATGTAATGAAATTTTTAAAATTCAAAAAAAGTTATAACGAACAACATCAAACGTTCAAATAGAGAACAAGAATGTCTAATGACAACACTACAAAGTAAAGTGGAACATCATGTGCCTACAAGATCATAAGTAGCTAAATTCAATGGAAGACCTTCCATCAATCTTTTTTTTTTTTAATTATTGTATAACATATCAAGTATATGCCAAAAATGACCATAAGATTTTTCTTATCATAAATATATTTTTTTGTCATTATCTCAAAATAGTAATTACTATTTTGAAGGTTTCATATGACCGGATCCAACTTATTTGGGTAAAACAATAGTTTTTATTATGATTATAACAAAAAAATAATGCAATTATCAACCAAGGAGTAGGTGGCATCTGAATGTTCACAACGGGATATACTAAACAAAATTTTTTACATAAAATATATTAAAATATCACATCATAATTTTGTGAGCTCTTGAAATCACAAATATCCAGAACAAATAATAAAGACAACATTACTTTCTAAAAAATCAAGTAGAAAAATATGTTTTCCTTATTATATTTTTCAAAAAGATAGTCTTTCGGGTTGTTTCCAAATTTATACTTCACAAATTTATTGGAAATAAGCCAAAAGAAAGAGTAATTACTTCTTCATGAAAAAAATTGAAAACTTATCAAAAGAGTGAGTTATCACTACAAAAAAATAATATCTAATGATTATTAATAGATTAATTATCAGTAAATATGTATTTTAGAGGCAATTTGTACTTTGTATGATAAACTAATTGTGGGCAAGCAAGAGCGAAATCATTTAAGGTCTCTAGAAAAACTTCTTCATTGATTCTACATTTGTTATCAAATATCTTTTGTTCAGTGCTATCAAATATGGCACAATACACAAGAAATTTTACCAAAAAGTATATGTAAAAAATATGCAATTGTACCAAGAAGTATATGAAGAAAATATGTAGAAAGGGACAAAAGAAACTATAAATTTATAATCATCCTCATTGCAATTTTGAACATAATTAAAAAAAGTCGCAAAAATTGATAAAAAGAAGTTGCAATAGATACATGAATCACTATGATTCAAAGTACAAAATTAAGTTACATGAAATAGGAGTAAGAAAAATTTGAGAAATAAAACACTCTAAAGAATATTAAATAATGTATTTGAATTCGAAAAAAAAACATACACTTAATAATGGTAGAAATAAAAGATTTGTTTACTAAAGAACCAAATAAAATGAATTCAACCATCAACCATTTAAACAGTGTATCACATGCAATTGAAATGAATTTCTTTTGTTTTAATGTAGAAACATATAGAAAGGAAAACAAGAGAAGATCAATTTTCAATCATCCCTTCTGCAACATTAACAAAGTAAAATAAAGGTCACGAAAATAGGGGGAAAAATTGTCATAGTTACATGAATCACTATGACATATAGTAGAGATTACTATGAGTTATAGTAAATATTAAGCTCCATTAAAACTTTCAAGAATGAAACAAACTTCATAAAAACTTAATTAATGTATTTGAATTCGACTACCCTATAGCGGGAAAAAGCCTACAAAATATAGTTGAATGAAATTCCTCTATTTATATATAACATAGTGTAGTGGGAAAAAATATTGATTGTGCCTTATCGGAAATGTCACAAATCTTCAAAAAAGTTACAGCTCTTCAGAAAGGGCACAAACTTTCATGAAACTCATAAGTTTCATAAAAGTCGTAACTCTTAATATAAGTCATAACTTTTTGTAAAATTCAAAACTTTTCATAAAATTCTTAAATTTTCATAAAAGTCTCAACTTTTCATGAAAATGGCAGGTTAGTTTTGGAAATATATAAGTTTAAAAGGGAATAGTGGTTAATGGTGGAGCCACATAGGCAGGCCAGGGTTCTCAAAACTTTATATATGAATAAATGATAAAGAGGGAAATGTATTTTAATTTAAAATTTGTACTGTCAATTATAGTTTTAAGTACAAATAAGTATGATATTATGTTTTTCTACTGTAGTTTGACAATATATGCATTAACATTTATTTTTATATTAACTCCTTCCTTACTCAATTTGTACTCTGTCATTGTGTACCCTAATAAGATATAAAATAATGAAAAACACCTTCAGGACAACATAAATTTTATTATTTAAATTATTTCAACGAAAGTAATAGAAAAGACAATCAATTTGTCAGTACTAGATTACAATAAAAATTATAAATATAAAAACTTTTGCTTGTTGGAATAAAGTTTAAATGATTAATCTCTCATTTGTCCATAGGTTTTAATATTTAAACTTGAAATTATTTTTTTTTTAAAATGATTTTGAGCCATTTGTTTTGGAAATGGAAAAGATTTAATGATCTTATCCAATTTCATTGTCACATACCATCCAAAACGGGAAAGAAAATAAACAATATACTTTAAATATTTGGTGCACTAAATCCATCATTATTTAAATTATATAATATATGATATTTGTATAAAAGTAAATAAGCACATTATTAATTTTTGTAGGGTTCAAATGCCAAACAGTTATTATTTATTTCGTGTAGTACTACTTTTTATTATGTAAAAATAATAACACATGAATATTATATTATTTTTCAAACTATTAAAATTCCCACGCTTTGCACGAGAATTTAGTATCACAAAATTTTTAAAATATTACTTAAAATATATCCGACATTATAACTAAAATAGTATATTATTTTAACACCCCATATCTGAACAAACCAAAAATTGTAGATTTACAAAAGTTGCAGGGGCCACGACGGAAGCCAAATATGGACCGTCAGTCGAAGTACGGTATGTTGGTTGACACAGTCGATGGGCCAGCTGACTTTTAGTCCTTAATCGCGAATGACGGTCGACCAATACGGACTTTCAGTCAACTCCGATAGCTTTTAAGTCAGGGGTTCTTTTGTTTTATTCCTTGTTAGTTTGTCCCCTAAGCTACATCATTTAGACCCTAAATAAGGAAGTTTTAGTCACTTTAAGCCTAAAAACATAACTAGAACATAACATAGTCAAAATCATTAATCAAAACATAGAAAATTTAAATGCAAGAGGAGAAAAAGTTTGACAAACCTTAGAGAATGCATACAATTTCCATCAGTTCTAGCCAAGAAATATAAGCATTTCTCCGTGAAATTCGTCACCAGGCATGTGGGAATCCACTAGAGGATCCATTCACCCATTTGATCCTTATATTTATGTAAGATTTTTAATTGGCTTATCATGATTAGACCTAGGATTTCTTGAAGTTCAGCAGATTATCATGAATTAGTTAATTATATATTCCAATTCAGATTACCATGTTATTAATCAATTTATTGCATGAATTTTTGGAAACCTTGTTATGTATTTCTTTACTTCTTGAATTACAGTTGTTAGGTGAGATATTTCAGTTATTCAGTTCTACATGCGTCAATTATTATTACATCATTACAAAATTAATTGTTGCATTCTTAGTTTGCATGATGAGTTTTGAGCTATCCATTAACATTTCAGTACTTCATTCTTGAGAGTATCACAATACCGAGTTGGACTAGGGTTCAGCATTCCAAATAGTCCCAGAACTATTAGACACGTATATTGTAAGTCTCCTCTATTGGCATCAATTTGGTGATCACTCAAGCATGCTTCTATACCTCTGGTAGAATATATTGGATCCTCTTGATGGGGCGTATAAATCTGATTCCACAGTTAGCTCATGTAGTTTTATTATTTGTTATTAGTAGCTCCCACAAATTAGTTAGACTCCACTACATTTACCATGTTTCAGTTTTTAGTCTCAGCATGTTATAACTTGATCATTTCATTCAGATTAGTCATATTCAATATTTCAGCATCTATATCATGTTAAGATTATTTCATTACTTTATTGCTTTATTCAGTTATTTGTTATTTTAGTTTCAGTATATCCTATATGCTCAGTACGTTTCAAGTACTGATGCATACATGCGCTACATCTTGTCGTTTATTAGGTTCTCACCATCACTAATAATTCTTCAATCTCTGAGAAAAATAGTCATGAGTTTCTTTTCAATATTTTTAGTCCTTTAGTTTCACTTTTGCTTGACTTAGCTGGGGCTTATACCATCATTTCTAGTTAGTTTGAGACTATTTTCATACAGAGTTACATTTTGCTTAGTATTGAGTTAATATCCTTTTTGTATTAAACTCATCAGTTTTCATATATCTCAACTACAGTATATGGAAATTCCAAATCTTTTATTATTTATGATTATAGCTTCCACATCAGTTTATTATTTAGTTTGTCTTTAGCATGAGCGTGATCATTTCAGCAGTGTTAGCTCGGGATCACTTGTGGTCCTAAGTTTCCTATCCGCGTCTCACGGGTAGCTTCAGGCATGAAAAAACTGGTATAAAAGCACTTGGTTCATGTATCTTAGCATGTTTGAAAAGCCTCACTAAGTATATACCTTTTCATGGGTGTGAATTGCACTACATCCAATGAGAGGGAGACTACAAAGTGTTGTAGGAAAATCCTCATTTTCTTGTTGCTCTTATCGTGCATAAGGTATGATATAATTCCAAACTTAATTGAAGTTTTGAATTTTAGATCATGCTTCTGCGTAGAGTTAATGTTAAGAACGCATACGCAGCTCCACTGGCCCAGAGCAAGACGTCTGAAATGATGAATTTAGGAATTCTATTAAGATGTTTGCTTATTGTGTAGTCAATATGAACAATCAATAGGTTCGTAATCCTATGAATTCCAATGGTGTGACGATAACAGAGAGGGTCCTAGACTTTGTTAGGATGAATCCGCTAGAGTTTTCCAATCGCAAGTTGGAGAAAATCACCATAATTTCTTGAACAAGAAGATCTTTGAGGTGATGCAGGTCACTAGAAATGAACAGGTTGAGTTTGCATCTGACCAGATGGAAGATATGGCTCATATCAGGTACACTCAGTGAAAAGAGAACATTGGTACAGATAGTTCTCCTATTACTTGGGATTTCTTCAGCAAAACCATCCTGGACAGTTTCTTTCCATTAGTGTTAAGGGAGGCAAAAGCTCAGAATTCTTGAACCTTAGACAAGGTAGTTTGATGGTCCAAGAGTATGGGCTCACGTTTTCCTAACTCTCCAGGTATGCTCCTAATATGGTTGCTTATTCCAGAGCTCGGATGAATATGTTCTTGTATAGAGTTCAGATTTGGTGAATACGGAGTGCAAAGTGTTCCACATTCCTTCGTCATCTAGTGTTCTATCCCCAAGTTCTGTAATTATCACAAAGGTAATGCGTCAGGCTCTAAATCTCAAGGTATTATTTCGGGCACCAAGACTATAACACCCCAAAAATGAATTAGGGAAAGATAGAGCCTAACATGAGTGTGTCATGAGCTTATAAGGTCTTACAATGACTAATTTTAATCTTTAGAGGCAGTATATGAAGTTCGGTAGAGTTTTGAGGTCAAACATCCAAGAACGCCCAAGACGTCTTGAAGCTAGTTGAAGTTGAACTAGTGTGTCATAGTGTTTTGTAGTGGATTTTTTGGTTATGTTTGAGGATGAAATTTATTATCGATGGTTCTTAAACATATCTTCACATGTAAATGGTGGAAAAGTTTGAGAAAAACTCCCCGTAGACCACCCTTAGTGTCCCAAAATAGGACCAAAATATGGTCCAAGCAACCTTTTGCGCACCAAATTTTATGCGGGGCCGACACGAACCATTCTGTCTCAAAATTTTTGAGAGCCAAGAATTTAAAATTCCTCCGCGAAGAAAAGTGACCTCCCTGATTTGGTCGCGTCGTTTTTAAGTCAAATTATAATTGGTTAAAATGTCCATTAAGTGCAGGGGTCTTTTGGTATGTTTAGGGATTAATTATTGGCAGTTATTTTACAACACCATGTCGACTATTGCTCTAGAACTTAGAGTTTCTTAAACAAAACCAGCCTTAGGAGGAGTATATATAACCCATTCGATAACATCTTGTTGTCCTTAAGATCAGAAATTATATGGCTTTGTTTGATAGATCCACGCCCTGTTCATTTATACCCAATCTCATTTGGGAAATGAAACCTCACTACACTGGTTTGATAGTTTATGGTAGCATAAAACCTATGGAGAAAATCCATACCTAAGCTATTCAATGCTTTGTGTTGGTGAATATCTGATTAACATATTAGTAGGTTGGTGCACATCCTTGAAACCTACTTGAAGCTTCACATTAATTGACTAAGGAACTCCTTACTAAACTAGTCTCATCAAAGTATATGTCACGACCGAAATCTAGACCCCAGATGATACCGGCATCTTTGACCTCTCAGAGGTCGCAGACAAGCCTATATACATCATTCTTACTTCATCTAGGTCAATTTTAGCGGAAAATTTGAAAATTTTTGTTTTCTATCATGCTTACGAATCATTCTATTACATATATAATTGTTCACCATCAACAATCTAACATTATGATCATCAAATGAAAGAAGCAGTTTATTATTACGATAAAGATGTACTTGCCCAAATGGCACCAATACAATGTCTGAACAAAAATGGGAAAGAAATGCAAGTGGAACATACTCCACTAGCTGAATCCTACAACTAAGCTAGAATGTAAATGGTCAAACATACTCGAAATCATGAGGGCCTACCAAGTCTGGATGAATGCTCAACGTCCGAATAGCTTTAGCAGTGATCCTATCGATCTAGCGTCCACTTGTGCCTGTACCTAAAAGTTTAGAGTTAAATAGGGTTAGTACACACTTGTAATAAGTATGGGTATATGCAAGCACATACCAAGGTCATGCATGAGGAAGAATAGCTCATTCCAAGCAACAAAATTATAGCAGGTCAAGTTAGTGGACTTGCATCATTGAGATTAGGAAAGTGGGTCAACTTTCCAAAATTTGGATTAGGAAAGTTGATGAGCTTTCGAAATTCGGATTAAGAAAGTTATGCCATGAGAGTAACATTCACAATCATACTTAACATTTTGCACACAACACATAATAACGTACACATAGCACATATTATAATTCATAAAACACAAAACGGTGTTCATATCATTTATTTGTATGCCATGATACCTTGGAATCGTGGAGTTTACATTATGACTTCACAAATTAAGGGCTCAATATATGAGACCTCAACTAGGGAGTCTGATTTAGCAAACACAGAGTCTACTTCGTTCATTCATATGTACTTCATTTCATTTTATTCATGGGCCAGTGTAAAAATCAGCTATACCTAGGATGTAGTTTAAGGCTTTCATCGGGTTCATTGTGCAATGACCAAGATTGACCAAATGTCATTACTTGAGTCTAACTCACCTCTTGATTATCCTACCCTAACATCTTTGGTATCATTCGTTTCATTATGTGCATCATTTTATGCTGGCCTCATTCATTTATTGGGAACTTTAACTTTAACCGACATAGATCATGTGACCATCATAGATCTAGTGTCATGAAACCCCACACCGAAAAAAAGTGGAATCGCCGGACAAAGTGACCCAAAACATGCTAGCTGACATGGGAATTGAACCCCGCCAGATCCCTATATTGGCAGTATAGGTTTTAAGACTAGGAGATATAAGGATACCCATACCCTGCATGCCGGACAGTCTCATCTCATGAGAGTTACGTGAACCTCCGCCCTTCCCAAAATAAGGCATCAACGCTCATAGCTAGTCTATCGGTGCTCAATATAAAATTCCATTACATTCAACTCATACGTCATGGAAGCAGTCTTCTAGTATGATTACATCATAGCTCAATAGATGATTTCTCATCTCATCATTAGTATTAAGTGTGTTAACCTCAATACTTTCATTCGAGTGTTCATAGAGACTGGTTTTTTCATTAACTTTACACTCTCATAGGTGAGTATGTTTTGGTAACATTTACCTAGGCTCATTTGAGATTGCTCTTATCTTTTACATTAGCCTCATATCATGTTGTCACCATATTTATTAACATTAGCATATCTGTTCTTCATAATTACTCACCCCTTTTTACATGAATGTTCAATTCATCATATGCCAATGTACTTGACCATTTGTGTGTTTCACACTCTTACTTAACCCTTCTAGGGTTTCATCATTTCACTACAATATATTTGTTTCATCACATGCCATTGCACTTGGCCATTTAGTATGTTTTACACTCAAACCCCCACAACCTCTATTTATTTTTCTTTTATTTCACAGCCTGCCTAGTGGTCGTGGGTTAGATTCCCACGCCTCACCTTTATTTTTTTTATTTTCCCTTTCTCCTTTACTCTCCTTCACAGCTTTGAGGCCCTGGGTTCGATTCCCACGCCACACATTCCTTTTCATTTATTTTTTTTCCTTTGCTTCCACTCGCTGCCTGAAGGTCGTTGGTTCGATTCCGACGCCTCCCAATTTATTTTTATTAATTTTTGTACTTTACTTTTAAGACAGAACACTCAAGATTAATCCCCGTAGACCCCATTTCCCTTTTCACGTTTTAGTGCTTTTCAACGGTGAGGTCGCGAGTTCGATTACTAATGACCTCACCTAATTTATACCCATTTAGATTTCCAAATTTATACATCTCTGTTTAGTCAAAAACAAATTATAATTTTCTGGAAATTTTTTTCACATTTACACTTGAATTCATAGGGTAATTTGTAGATCATTTAATACGTTTTGGGGTGAATTGTTCATCGTTTCGTTTAGCCAAAAGATTGATACTTAAATCAGCCACACTTTCATTTTAATGAACATCACGATTTACAAAGGTTTATGCACGTAAAATAACGACCAAAACATTATCAATTTTTGAGACTTAATTCGAGATTACATAGGCACTACCACATTTTTGCCCACACATGCACATAGTTTCGGAACACATAATTTATCTTTCATACAATTTCAAGTACACACACATAATCATATTCATCACGAAAACATAATATACACCTAACTCTACCAGAAATCACACTCAACCTACGATTCATTGGGACATAGTTATAAGGGCATGCAAAAGGGGAAACAATCCTAGTTTTTCGGACGAATAATATGAACCTTAAGGGGTCTCTTGGGAAAGGGACCAAGATAGAAGAAAATCAATATCTTTTTGATGTTCAAACCTCGACTTTCTGCCCAAAGAACTCCTCCGAACACATGTCCAACACCAAAAGTTTAACAACAAACTCGAAGGAAAACCTTCCCTTTCCCTACGTGATTGATTAACGTTTGTTTTTCTTATTTTTTTCCATGTGAGTTCTTAAAGTGTGAAGAGATATTTGGTTTACCTACTGTTTATTGAGTTATTTTGTCAAAGAAAACGTGAAGGAGAGTGATATAGACGTGAGAGAGAGAGAGATGAGCGTGGGAGAGAAGAGTTTTCTTAGGCTTAGAGGTCTAGTTTAGGACTTAGTCAAATAAGGTTTTATTTAATTATTAAAATTCTGATATAATTTTATTTTAGATAATTTAATAACTAATACATATATATTAATTAAATTAATTTACCAACTTAGATTAAAAACAATTTAATTCATTGCTTCCACATAGGTTCGAACCCGGGTGGAGTAAGACTTCACTTCAAGAGCCCAATTTCGGCCCTCTCTCCCAAAAATGCCCCTCCACCTTATTAATTAAATAATTAATTATATATTTAAGGTAATTATGATACTACCATTAGCCTTGAAAGAGACCATTTTACGCCTAGACCCTCCAAACCTAAGTTTTCCTTTTTAAGTCAGGTGAAGACTCCTTCAAGTAAATCTTCGTATTCGAGAGCCCTACATGGTTGGACCCAACCTTTCCTAGATCAACTAACTCCCCAAGTTAGTTGGATTGGATTTATAAAGGGTTCCGAGGTCTGGTTCTATGCGCATCAATCCGTGTGAACCCGGTTTAATCGTTGGCATTCTAGACATATTAAGCATTACTTAGCATATCCATTTTTAGGGTTGTTACATTATCCCCCCCCATAGGAAAATTCATCCTCGAATGACACTAATCTTTACTAATAATAAGTCATTCATCTATAGAATGTATGCATACATAGGTTACTCAATACTCCCCATTGGTGAATATCTATTTCACATATTAACATGATGGTGAACATACTTGAACCTACTAGTAGCTTCACATTAATAGACTAAGGAACTCTTTCCGAAACTAATCTCATAAAAGCATACAACATAAGTAAACATGTAAGTTATCAGTAACCAACATGATGACTCATTCATATTAACCTCATACTAAGGCATAAACACCATACACGGTCAAATACCTGAAGGACTAATTAAGGCTACTCACCCGAGACTTAACCAGAGGTGCCTTCCCCTGCACCCCTAGATTTGAGTGTGAAGAATCGTTGTCTCCTTGGACCCTCTTCACTTGGACCATTCGGTTGAATTCTCTTTTTCCCTTGTTCTTGACTTCTCATATTCGGACAATCCTTCATCATGTGACCCAGTTTGCCACAACTATAACAAGTGTTAGAGTCCATCATACATTCTCCCCCATGTAGTATGCCATACATCCTACAAGGTTGCCTCTCCTGGGCTGTAAAGTCATACGAACCTCAGAGAGTAAACTCTGACAGACATCGAGCCCAGCTTAAGGTTGATGAATTCCTCAACCCTATCCTCCTTCATTTATCTGGGAAAGAACCGCCCTACAAAAGCCATCTTTAAAAGATCCCAAATAATAGGACCCTACCTAGGGCTCTGCTATCCTGCCACACCTTATACTAGGATTGAGTTACATCCTTAAGCTGGTAGGATGCCAACTCAGACTTCTCCACATCAATCAAACCCAATAGCCTGAGCTTGTAATGTGCTAGCTTAGGCCATCTGTACCAAATTTTCCCTTACTTCTTCATTTGTCAACCCAGCTGGGTTAACAGCAATCTGTATTCCGTCACTTGCAGCCTGAGAAGGAACCTAAATTACTCCAGTAATTGTTCCTCCAATATCTCCGCCTTCTTTTCTCCTTTTATTAATCTTTTTGAAACTTCAAAAGTTGATGTTAGATACACTCTTAACTCCAAGAAATCCGACATTAGAGAAGGCACGATAAGATAAGAAGAAGGGAAATTTTCCTACGCATCATGTATTCACTAGTCCAGGATAGTTGTGCAATTCACTACCATGACTTCGAAACTACTCAATGTGCTAGATGTGAACTTATTATCCTCGGAATTTATCTAGCGCTCTCATACAAACTTTGTCACGACCGGAATCTACACTACTGACGAGACCAGCGTTGTTGACCTTTTAGAGATCGTAGACAAGCCTACATACGTCATTCTTACTTCATCTAGGTTTATTTTAGCGGAAAATTTGAAACCTTTTACTTTCTAACATGGTTACTAAACATTCTATTACATATATAATTGTTCCCCATCAACCATCTAACATTAAGATCATCAACTGTAAGAAGCAGTTTATTATAAAGATAAAGATGTACTTGCAAGAATGGCACCAATACAACGTCTTAACAAAAATGGGAAAGAAACCCTAGTGGAACATACTCCACTAGATCAATCCTACAACTAAGATAGAATGTATATGGGCAAGCATTATCTAAATCATGAGGGCCTACCAAGTCTAGATGAATGCTCGACTTCCGGATAGCTGCAACGTTGATCCTGGATCTCTAACGTCCACCTGTGCCTTCACCTAAAAGTGTAGAGTTGTATAGGGTTCGTACACACTTGTACTAAGCATGGGTATATGCAAGCACACACCAAGTACATGTATGAGTAAGAATAGCTCTTTCCAAGCAACATGATTATAGCAGGTTAAGTCAGTCGACTTGCAAAATTGAGATTAGGAAAGTTGGTGAGCTTTCCAAATTTTGATTAGGAATGTTTATGAGCTTTCCATATTTGGATTAACAACGTTATTCCATGAGAGTATCATTCTCCATCATACTTAATATTTTGCACACAATACACAACATCATACACATAGCACATATCATAATTCATATAACTCATAACGTTGTTCATATCATTTATTCGTATGCCATGAGACCTTGGAATCATGGACTTCACATTAAGACTTCCCTAAATGAGGGATCAACATATGGGACCTCAACTAGGGAGTCTGCTTTGTTCATTCATACGTATTTCATTTCATTTCATTCATGAGCCAGTGTAAACACCAGCTATACGTAGGATGTAGTTTAAGTCATTCATCAGGTTCGTTGTGCAATGACCATGAATGACCTAATGTCATTACTTAAGTCCAACTCACCTCTTTATTATCCTATCCTAAAACCTTTGGTAGCATTCTTTTCATTATTTGCATCATTTAAGGTTGGCCACATTCATTCGTTGGGAACTTTAACCTTAACGGACATAGATCATGTGAGCATCATAAAATTAAGTGTCATAAAAGCCCCACACCGTAAAGAGGTGGAATCACCGGCCAAAGTGACTCAAAACATGCAAGCGTAAATGGTAATTGAACCCCGCCAGATCCTTATAATTGCAGTATAGGTTCAAAGACTAGGAGATATAAGGAGACCCATACCCGGCATGCCGAACAATCTCATCTCATGAGAGTTACGTGAACCTCTGGCTTCCCGAAAGAAGGCATCAGCGCTCATAGCTAGTCTATCAGTGCTCCGTATAAAGTTCCATTATATTCAAGTCATACGCCATGGAAGCAGGCTTCAAGTATGAGGACATCATAGATCAATAGATGATTTCTCATATCATCATTAGTATTAAGTGTGTTAATATCAATACTTTCATTGGAGTGTTCAAAGACTGATCTCTTCATTAACTTTACACTCTCATAGGTGAGTAAGTTCTTGTAAAATTTACTTAGGATCATTTGAGATTGCTCTCATCTTTTACATTAGCCTCATATCATGTTGTCACCACATTTATTAACATTTGCATATTTGTACTTCATAATTACTCACCCCTTTTTACGTGAATGTTCAATTCATCATATGCCAATGTACTTGACCATTTGTGTGTTTCACACTCTTACTTAACCCTTCTAGGGTTTCATCAGGTCATTGATAATATTCGTTTCATCATATGCCAAATCACTTGGCCATTTAGTGTGTTTTACACTCTTACTTGACCCTTCTAGGGTTAAATCATTTCATTAAATACATATTAGGTTCATTTTTTTTAAACGTATGTTAGACTAATGGATCTATACATACAAGCCATTGGGCTTCATTCATAGTTCTTTTAAGTGATTCATATCTTCCTAAGATTATGTAGTACAAGACTTATGTATCTTGTATGTATGCCAAGATCTCACTTTGGATCTAAGTACGTGGAATAATTTTTTAACATTTCATTCACGTATGACNCTTAATCCTAGAACACATAGTCACTGCCACATTTTTGGACACACATGCACATAGTTTCGGAACACATAGGTTATCTTTCATACAATTTCAAGTAACATAATCATATTCATCCCGAAAACATAATAAACACCTAAATCTACCAGCAATCAAAACCAACCTACTATTTTTTGGGAGCTAGTGATAGGGGCATTCAAAAGGGGAAACAATCCTAGTTTTTGGATGAATACTATGAACCTTAAGCGGTCTCGTGGGAAAGGGACCAAGACAGAAGAAAACCCATACCTTTTTGATGTTCAAACCTCGTCATTCTACCCAAAGAACTCCTCCAAACACATGTCCAACACCATAATCATAAACCCAAACTCGACGGAAAACGTTCTCTTTGCCTACGTGATTGACTAACGTTTATTTTTCTTGTGTGAATTGTTAAAGTGTGAAGAAATTTGGTTTAACTACTTTTTTTGTAGTTATTTTTGCATAGAAAACGTGAATGAGAGTGATAGAGATGTGTGAGAGAGAGATGAGCGTGGGAGAGAAGAGTTTTCTTAGGCTTAGGAGTCTAGTTTAGGACTTATTCAACTACTGTTTTGTTTAATTATTAAAATTCTAATTTCATTTTATTTTAAATAATTTAATCACTAATAAATAAAAATTAATTACATTAGTTTACAAACTTAAACTAAAAACAATTTAATTCATTGCTTCCACATAGGTTCGAACCCGGGTAGAACCAGAATTCACTTCAAGAGCCCAATTTCGGTCCTCTCTCAAAAATTCCCATCCACCTTATTAATTAAATATTTAATTATATATATAGGGTAATTACGATACGTAGGATGTAGTTTAAGTCATTCATCAGGTTCGTTGTGCAATGACCATGAATGACCTAATGTCATTACTTAAGTCCAACTCACCTCTTTATTATCCTATCCTAAAACCTTTGGTAGCATTCTTTTCATTATTTGCATCATTTAAGGTTGGCCACATTCATTCGTTGGGAACTTTAACCTTAACGGACATAGATCATTTGAGCATCATAAAATTCAGTGTCATGAAAGCACCACACTGTAAAGAGGTGGAATCACCGGCCAAAGTGACCCAAAAGATGCAAGCGTAAATGGTAATTGAACCCCGCCAGATCCTTATAATTGCAGTATAGGTTCAAAGACTAGGAGATATAAGGAGACCCATACCCGGCATGCCGAACAATCTCATCTCATGAGAGTTACGTGAACCTCCGGCTTCCCGAAAGAAGGCATCAGCGCTCATAGCTAGTCTATCGGTGCTCCGTATAAAGTTCCATTATATTCAAGTCATACGCCATGGAAGCATGTTTCAAGTATGAGGACATCATAGATCAATAGATGATTTCTCATATCATCATTAGTATTAAGTGTGTTAATATCAATACTTTCATTGGAGTGTTCAAAGACTGATCTCTTCATTAACTTTACACTCTCATAGGTGAGTAAGTTCTTGTAACATTTACTTAGGATCATTTGAGATTGCTCTCATCTTTTACATTAGCCTCATATCATGTTGTCACCACATTTATTAACATTTGCATATTTGTACTTCATAATTACTCACCCCTTTTTACGTGAATGTTCAATTCATCATATGCCAATGTACTTGACCATTTGTGTGTTTCACACTCTTACTTAACCCTTCTAGGGTTTCATCAGGTCATTGATAATATTCGTTTCATCATATGCCAATTCACTTGGCCATTTAGTGTGTTTTACACTCTTACTTGACCCTTCTAGGGTTAAATCATTTCATTAAATACATATTAGGTTCATTTTTTTTAAACGTATGTTAGACTAATGGATCTATACATACAAGCCATTGGGCTTCATTCATAGTTCTTTTAAGTGATTCATATCTTCCTAAGATTATGTAGTACAAGACTTATGTATCTTGTATGTATGCCAAGATCTCACTTTGGATCTAAGTACGTGGAATAATTTTTTAACATTTCATTCACGTATGACCTATATATCAATACGGAATTTGGGCAAGGGAACCAAGTTCAAATCCCTTGGACAAAACTTACATTTTTCATTGATTTAATTTTTAGTCCACAAAGCATTGGTAGCCTAGATCGATCCCCAACATCAACATTCCCTTTTTATATTTCTCCTTGAAATCTCATCTTTCTTGGTCGAGGGGTTGTGGGATCGAACCCCCGTAGCCCCTTTTAATATTTTTTAATTAAATTCTCCTTGTCTTATTCGCATAGAAGATGATGTTGTGGGATCAACCCCCACAACCTCTATTTATTTTTCTTTTATTTCACAGCCTGCCTAGAGGTCGTGTGTTAGATATTCACGCCTCACCTTTCTTTCTTTTTTTATTTTCCCTTTCTCCTTTACTCTCCTACACAGCTTTGAGGTCCTGGGTTCGATTCCCATGCCACACATTCCTTTTCTTTTATTTTTTTCCTTTGCTTCCACTCGCTGCCTGGAGGTCGTTGATTCGATTCCGACGCCTCCCAATTTATTTTAATTAATTTTTGTACTTTACTTTTAAGCCAGAACACCCAATATTAATCCCCCTAGACCCCATTTCCCTTTTAAATTTTTACTGCTTTTCAAGGGTGAGGTCGCGAGTTCGATTCCTGATGATCTTACCCAATTTATTCCCATTTTAATTTCCAGATTTATACATCTGTGTTTATCCGAAAACAACTTATAATTTAATGGAAATTTAATCAAATTTTACAGCTCAATTACTTCAACATTTACACTTGAATTCATAGGGTAATTTGTAGATCATTTAATACGTTTTGGGGTGCATTGTTCATCGATTCGTTTTGACAAAATATTGATACTTAAATCGGACACACTTTCATTTCAATGAAAATGACGATTTACAAAGGTTTATGCAAGTAAAATAACAACCAAAACATTATCAATTTTGGAGCCTTAATCCGAGAACACATAGTCACTGCCACATTTTTGGACACACATGCACATAGTTTCGGAACACATAGGTTATCTTTCATACAATTTCAAGTAACATTATCATATTCATCCCGAAAACATAATAAACACCTAAATCTACCAGCAATCAAACCCAACCTACTATTTTTTGGGAGCTAGTGATAGGGGCATTCAAAAGGGGAAACAATCCTAGTTTTTGGATGAATACTATGAACCTTAAGCGGTCTCGTGGGAAAGGGACCAAGACAGAAGAAAACCCATACCTTTTTGATGTTCAAACCTCGTCATTCTACCCAAACAACTCCTCCAAACACATGTCCAACACCAAAATCATAAACCCAAACTCGACGGAAAACGTTCTCTTTGCCTACGTGATTGACTAACGTTTATTTTTCTTATTTTTCTTGTGTGAATTGTTAAAGTGTGAAGAAATTTGGTTTAACTACTTTTTTTGTAGTTATTTTTGCATAGAAAACGTGAATGAGAGTGATAGAGATGTGTGAGAGAGAGATGAGCGTGGGAGAGAAGAGTTTTCTTAGGCTTAGGAGTCTAGTTTAGGACTTATTCAACTACTGTTTTGTTTAATTATTAAAATTCTAATTTCATTTTATTTTAAATAATTTAATCACTAATAAATAAAAATTAATTACATTAGTTTACAAACTTAAACTAAAAACAATTTAATTCATTGCTTCCACATAGGTTCGAACCCGGGTAGAACCAGAATTCACTTCAAGAGCCCAATTTCGGTCCTCTCTCAAAAATTCCCATCCACCTTATTAATTAAATATTTAATTATATATATAGGGTAATTACGATACGTAGGATGTAGTTTAAGTCATTCATCAGGTTCGTTGTGCAATGACCATGAATGACCTAATGTCATTACTTAAGTCCAACTCACCTCTTTATTATCCTATCCTAAAACCTTTGGTAGCATTCTTTTCATTATTTGCATCATTTNTACCCTTAACCTAGAAAAAGACCATTTTACCCCTAGACCCTCTACACCTAAGATTTTCCCTTTTTAAGTCAGTTAAAGACTCTTTCAAATAAATCTTCGTATTCGAGATCCCTACATGGTTGGACCCAACCTTTACTTGCTCAACTATCTCCCCAAGTTAGTTGTCTTGGATGTATCAAGGGTTCCTAGGTTTAGCTCTATGCGCATCAATCCGTGTGAACCCGGTCTAATCATTGGAATTCTAGACACATTAAGCATTACTGAGCATATCCAATTTTAGGGTTGTTACATCATACAACATATATAAAAACATAAGTCACATACGTCAGGAACCAATATGATCAATCCAACATATTAACTTCATACTAGTGGATAAAACCATAGACATGAAAAACTAATTTAGGCTACGCACCTGAGACATCACCAGAGGTGTCTTACCCTACACCCCTAGACTCGAGTGCGGAGAATTGTTGCCTCCTTGGAGCCTCTTCAATTGGACCATTCGGCTGAAATTTATCTTTCCCATTTTCTCGACCTCTCATATACGGCTGTAACAACCTTTAGAGCCCCTCAAACACTCTCCTCCATGAAGTTTTCCATTTTCCACACTTCCTACAAGGTGTCCTCTCCTGAGTTGTATCGACTTAAATATTTCTCTTGACTCTGGCTCGGAATCCCTATCATAGCGACCCTTGGACGAACTTGACTCCCAGTGGTGGGAGAGTGATTTCTTAAACCTGGGCTTATCCCTGATTTAAATACTACTCTTGCCTAAAAATTTCTTCTCAGCATGCCTTGACCTATACCCTGCCCTAGTATTCTTCTTCTTCCTGCTTTCCTCTACTTGTTGACATGGACCATAATCCTACAAAAGTCGATGTTCGCATTCAGCATAGATGCCCTATACACCTCCTCGAGATTCTTAGCAATCTTAAATCCAGTGTAAATGGGAGGATTCATCCTCGGGAAGTCCCTTAACCTTCTAGACATGGTGCTGGTAGGTGGGTTCTTCCAGGGAACACCTTCTTGCTCTGCGTGGGATGTCATAGCCTCAGCTGGTAAGGTGATGGCTTGGGCCATCTTCACCATGGTTGTCCTTACTTCTCCATCTGTCAACCTAGCTGGGTTAAAATGCATCTCCATTTCAGCAGCTGGGGCCTAGGGAGGAACTTGAATTCCCCCAGCAACTGCTTCTGCTCTTCCCCGACTAACGTTCATCCTTTTGTTCATTTTCTGAGAAAGTAGAATCTATGTTTTATGTGCCCATAGCACTAATGAATATGAAATCAGAGAAGGCACGATAAAATCAGAAGAAGGAAATTTTGCTACGCATCATGTAGTCTCTAATTCAAGATAGTGGTGCACTTCACTACCATGACTTTGAAACTACTCGATGTGGTTGATGTGAACTTATTATCCTCGCAAAATTAACCTATTGCTCTGATACAAATTTTTTACGATCAGGGTCTATACCCTAGCCGAAACCAGCATCATTGACCTCTCATAGGTCGCATACAATCCTACATACGTCATCGTTACATCATCTAGGTAAATTTTAGCGAAAAAATTGAAACATTTAGTTGCTTGAAGTATAGATAGAATTTATAGTAGGATACGTTATACTCATAAAAGATTTTTCTACATAAGTTCATAATCGTTCACAACAACCATCTAATACCATGATACTCAGCTGAATGAAATAGTCATATTATAAAATTCCCAGAATAGCACCAATACAATGTCTGAAAATAATTGAGAAAGAAATGCTAGTGGAACTTACTCCACAACCTCAAGCCTACATGGAAGCTAGAATATAACGGGCAAGCATCCTCGGAAGCATGAGGTCCTACCATGTCCGGATGAATGCTCAACGTCCGGATAGCTTCAGCGTCGTCTCATAAACACAATCTTCCACAAATGCCAGCACCTAAAAGTAAAGAGTTGTATGGGATTAGTACAAACTTGTACTAAGTATGGATATATGCAAGCACGCACCAAAGACATGCATGATAAAGAAGAGCTCTAACCTAACGATATGAGTTATAGAAAGTCAAGTCTGTGAACATGCCAAAATAAGATAAGGAAAGTCATGCCATGAGAGTAACATACATCATCATACGTATCATATTGCACATAACACATAACATATTTCACACAACACATAATATATTGCTTACAACACATAACACATTGCATATAGCACATATCATATTTCATTTTATTAGTTCATATCCATGAGACCGTGTAATCATGGACTTGAAATTAGGACTTCCTAAAATGAGGGCTCAACATATGGGAGATCAACTAGGGAGCCTTCTTTAGCAAACACAGAGTTTGCATCATTCATTCATATGTAGTTCATTTTCATTCATTCGTGAGCTAGTGTTAACACTAGCCATACCTAGGATGTAGTTTAAGACTTTAATCGGATTCGTTGTGCAATGACCAAGAACGACCTACTGTCATTACTTAAGTCTAGATCACTTGTTGATTATCCTATCCTAACATCTTAAGGCTGGCCTCATCATATCTTTGGGAACTTTAACCTTAACCGACATATATCATGTGAGCATCGTGAAATCCAGTGTTTAACCCCATATTGAAAAGAGGTGGAATCACCAGCCAAAGTGAACCAAATCATGCTAGCGTATAGAGGGAATCAATCCCTGCTAGATCCCCATATTTGTAGTATAGGTTGAAAGACTAGGAGATATAAAGAGACCCATACCCGTCTGGAAGGACAGTCTCATCTCATTAGAATTACATAAACCTCTTCCATCCTGAGAGAAGGAATCACAACTCATTACTAGCCTATCAATTCTCAATATAAAGTTCCAATACATTCATCTCATATAACATAGAAGATGGCTGCTAGCATGAGGCATCATAGCTCAATAGATGATTTCTCATCTCATCATTAGTATTAATATTGCTTTAACTTCAATACTTTCATTAGAGTGTTCATAGAGACTGGTCTCTTCATTAACCTTTCACTCTCATAGGTGAGTACGTCTTTGTAACATTTACGTAGGCTCATTAGCGATTTCTCTCACCTTTCACATTAGCTTCTTATCAAGTTGTCACCATATTCATTAACTTTAGCACATGTACTCTTCATAATTACTCATTCCTTTTATCTGAATGTTCATTTTTCGTATGCCAATACACTTCGCCCTTTAATGTATGTCACACTCTTACCTAACCCCTCTGGGTTTCATCTTCTCTTCACACAACATCTTAGTTTCACTTATTTTTAAAAGTATGCTAGACTTATGAGTCCATACAGACAAGACATGAGGCTTCATTCATACTTCGTCTAAGTGATTCATATTTACCCAAGATTATGTGGTACAAGACTTATGCATCTTGTAGGTATGCCAAGATATCGATTTCGATCCATAGACGCATCATTCATTGAATATTTGTTCACGTACGACTAATGTGTCAATACGGGATTGGGAAAGGGAACCCAATTTTTAATCCCTTGAGCAACACTTAATCTTATATTAAACTTGATAATTGCATTTTTCAGATTTGGGGGACCTAGTTCAATCCCCATCATTCCCATAATATTTATTTCTTTTCCTCTTCTCTTTCTCGTTTAAGGCTAGGAGGTTTTGGGATCAACCCACCACAAGCTCATTCTTTTTCTCTTAATTTATCTCTTAACTTTCTCACTTATGCTAAAGGTTGTGGGTTCAATCCCCACTCACCACATTTATTTTTCTACTTTATTTTTCTCCTAACTCTCTCATCTTTTTAAGAGGTTGTGGATTCAATCCCCACTCACCACATTTATTTTTTGTCTTAATTTTTTTCTCCTAACTCTCTCATCTATTCAAGAGTTGTTGGTTCAATCCCCACGCACCACATTTATTTTTCTCCTTTATTTTTCTCCTAACTCTCTCTTCTATTCAAGCGATTGTGGGTTAAATCCCCACTCAGCACATGTATTTTTACATTAATTCGTCTCATGAAATTTTAATGTTATTTGCATTTGGTGAGGTCTTGGGTTCAATTCCCAATGACCTCACACTTTTTAAAATTTTTTAAAACATAGCTATTTTTTCCATTCTTGGACAATATCACCAATTTTGGTCTCTTCCAATCCATTTTCTCTCATTCTTATGTTGATTTTTGTAGTATTTTTAGTGACATTCAGTCATCCACCTTAACCTTAGATGAATGTCACGTTTTTATCATTTTGTATACACGCAAATCAAAACATTTTAACATACAAATTTCAGGCAGCAAACATAGTAAATTTTCAGCACACACATGCTCAAAACAGTTTACTTAATATACTTTTCTGGAATATATTTTTCATCCCTTACATGATTTCAAAATACACATTCAACACATAATCACAACCAGACCTAAAGTTGTCTACCAGAAGACATAAACAATGCATGATTTGAATCTTTCAAAGGATCTAATGAGAGGGGCATGCAACGGGGACAACCTTAGTTTTTCAATTGCGACAAAACTGTACCTTAACGGTCTCATGGGAAAGGGAACAAGAGAGAACAAAACCCATACCTCAGTTTCATTCAACACTTGTTTCAATGCTGGCAATTCCCACGACATCACTACCTCACTACCAAAATCCCAAAAACAATCCGTCGAGAAGAATATTGTCGATTTTCATTTTTTGCTTAGTTTTTCGTTTGAGTTTTTGCGTGTATGTTCATCAAGATTGAAGAACTATTATTTTCATTGTTTTTACTGATAAAAAACGTAAGAATGATATTGAGAGACGTGAGACTGAGAGGATTAGAATTAGGAGAGTTAGGTGGAGACTTAGTCAAACTAGGACTCCTCATTATTTATTAATTTCATTATTATTATTATTATTATTAAAAATCTTATTTTTCCCTAATTTAAATCATCTTTTTAAATATTAATTAATTCAACTAATTAATTAATAAAATTAAATCAATTTAATCCTTGCTTCCACCAAGGCTCAAACCCAAGTGGAGCTAGATTTTGCTTAAAGGGTCAAATTGGGCAACCTCTACCCCAATTGCCATCGACCATATTAATTAATGAATTAATGAAACATTTAGTGTAATTACAATACTACCCTTAGCCAGGAAAATAATATTTTACCCCTACACCTCCAAACTTAAGATTACCCCTTTTTAAGTCTGATTTAGACTTATCTGGGTAAATTTTCATATTCGGGTGCCCTACATGGCTGGACCCAACATTTACTAGCTCAAATAACTCACCAAGTTATTTGTCCTGGCTATTGCAGAGGTTTAGAGGTCTGGTTCTATGCGCATCAATCCATGTGAACCCAGTCTAATCTAGGCATTCTAGATAGATTAGGCATTACTTAGCATAGTCATTTAGGGTTGTTACATTATCCCCCCCTTTGGAACATTCATCCCTGTTTCACACTTACTCTAGATAATGCATAGTACACAAGATTATCTCAAGCTTCATATTTTATATCGAGGAACTTCTTTCTCAATCACACTTAACTTGATGGACCTCAGAACTTATGAAACACAATGTTCGCGCTATTCAAAAATAGAACATGACATGCAAGCATGAATGCATTTTAACTCACATAGTGTAATTATTACCCATACGATTTTGGACTTACATCACCAAGTCGACTATTTCACTAAAACATAGGGCTTCTCAAACAAAACAAGCCTTAGGAGGCGTATATCTAACCCCATAGATAACATCTTGTTGGCCTTAAGATTTGAAATTATATGTCTTTGTTGGATTGATCCATTCCTGCTCATTTGTACCCTATCTCATTTTTCAATTGAACCCTCACTACCTTTGTTTGATAGTTTATGATAGCATAACACTTATGGAGAAAATTCATAACTAAGCTATTCAATGCTTTTTGTTGGTGAATATCTGATTCACATATTAGTAGGTTGGTGCATGTAACACCCTTTAAATCCAAGAATTATGGTAAAGCCTAACAAAGGGGGCATAAAGTCTAAAAGCTGTTACTAAGTCCATTTTTAATGAATATAGGTCGAGAAGGTTTAAGAACCAAAATATCCAAAAACGTCCGAGAAGTTGGTTTAAAGAGATGTTAGTGTGCCTTTTCCTTTTTACTAAATTTTAGGAGTCGGAAATGTACAAAAATGGGTGGAAAGGTAGCTAATGGGTATTTGAGTTTGTTCATGATTGGAACGTCGGGGTACGACACCACAAGGACTAACCAGGGCCCTCAAGGAGAACCCCTATAGTTTGAAGCAGCACTGCCTGGCAATGTGCATCAAAGGGACACACGACGGGATGTCGAGGCCACCGTCGTCCCTCACTTAGAAAGATTGTGAAGGACCTTGTTTACCTATATATTGTTACACTCGATGGAAGGGTATGAAGGGGCATAATGGTCTCCATGGGGAATTGAGGCCACCGTTATCCCATACTTAGAAAAATTGGAGGAAGCCTCACCTGCAAAAGTCTCTGATAAACACGAGGGAAGTGCAGGATAGTGGGGGGGCTGTCCGTCGACCCACCAATAGACCGTCGACGAGGTCTTATCGGTGAGGGTCGAATTTTCATTAATAGATTTTAATGATTTCATTAAAATAATTAAATGGTTTAGGGGTTAGAAAGTGATTAAAGGGAAACAAATTAACTTAATTAAGCCCTTTATAAATACCCTTAACCCTCATTAACCAAAAGACAACTCTCAAAATAAACTCTCTTCTTTATCTCTTTTTTCTCTCTATACAAGAACTCACCATTGAAGGCTTGCAAGAGCTAGGGTTTGGGTGTTGAAATAGGGTGGATTCTTCATAAAATTGTTGAGAAACATTAAGGTATGGGTTCCATTCACTTGTGAGATCCTTTCCTCAAAGGGTTCCTTCAAAATGGATTTCAAAAAGTTGAGTTTTCTTATGGGTTTCATTCAGTTACAAAATAGAAGTTATGGATTGAGTTGTTAGTAAAATCTTAGGGTTATATTGAATAGATTTACATGTAATTCAAATTCTTTATGATTATTATTGATGGTTCGGAAAAATTCAAGAACATGATCCTCTATCCCTACCCCTAGGTAGTGATCTTACCTTATGCTTGTATGTTGATCATTCAATTGAGTTTTTGTTGATTAGATTACTATCCTATGGAGCTATTACTTTTGAATTAAGATAAACTATAGGCCTTTCATGCTAGTTCTTGAGATCTAATTTAGGTTATGGTTTCTAATGTAAAATAACCCTATGTATCTTGTCTCAAGTTGTGGTCTAAACATGAATTGTGTTATAGAGAAGAAATTGTCCTAGTTATTCTATTTATTATTATTTTGTCATGGTGTTACTCCCCAAGTTGAGTTGAGTTAGGGGTTGATAGTAAGACCTTGATAATAGACTATGAGAAAGACTAGTGCCTTAGTATCTTTATCTTTACTTCCAATTGTGATTAATTGTTGTTAGGCTATGATATTACATTGGATTATGCCTTATATTAAGACAATAGGGTGGTATGATGTTGAATTGAAATGTCTTGAATATGTTATGAGGTTGATTAAGCTGTAAGTGCTATAAGGATGGTGAAAACTATAAATGTTTCTTAAAATGTTTGAAATGCTAAAGTATTAATCTCATCTATACGAATTGTGATGAAAGGACTTAAACTCATACAGTTCTTAATAAGCTATTGATGATGATGATTATACAAGGGGTATACCCTATGGCCTAAATTAAGTTATGATTGATAATTAAAGGCTTAAAGACATTTCAAAAGGGACTCTAGCTTAGCACCGAGTGAACTAGATAGAGAAGCGTCCTTTCTCACATAGGGAAGGTAGGAGCACTACATCACTCTTGAGATTGGAGATCATAATGCATGGCGCATAAAGAGGATCCCAACTAAATCTCTAGTTCTTGAACTATGTTTACCCAATAGGAATACTAGCTAGTGGATGCATGTAGTTCCTACATTTTAAGTTATGGTGCTACCTTGGCAAGCAGTCCGCCTTCTTTTGGTGTAGTATTTTATGACACCGGACACACTAGCTCATCTGGTGTATGTCGGTTAGGGAAAGATGTTCCCAAAATATAAAATGAATTAAAGGACTTGAACTCTAACTTGGATAACCTAAGGGGTCTAGCTTAGTCTAGGTAGGTGTATGGGATTCTACCTAGGCATTGCACTTGTTAGTCTTGAGGGGAGTCTTAGGAGAAGGTTCTTATATGTTTATGTTATTATAATATATGATGTGTATATATATATATGATGACCATGTCATATTTTTGATAATACATGTTGATTAGTTCATTTATAAATATGCCATGGGTTCTAACGACAATATAAGAAGAAATGTAAGCATAAATGCAATGATAGGTAAAGTTGGACAGTCGTCATGTTTTATTGTTGAGGATACTTGATTGAGTAAGGTTGTGGAGCTTTGCTTGGTCATTTAACTTGTTGACTTATTAAGAACTTATGAATAGTGCCTTGCTCATTATGATATGGTTAAATCTTATTCATTCTTGTGATATTATTCCTTGATGTTAGGGTTGTAGTTACTCATGATTTTCAGTGTGTTTGGATAAGTGATACTTGTTCCGACAGTAAGCATGTTTGGTTGATTAGTACTATTTACTTGACTTTGCATTAGGCCCAAAAAGGGGTAAAATAACAAGTTTTAATAAAAGATATCTTTTTAGCAAGTCTTGTTTGTGTATGTGCATAAGATCTCATACTTAGTACATGTGGAGTACAAACTCCATTTCTTCCCTTGTCCTAAACATTTTTAGGTTCCGGTCATTGAAGCTGAGTTTAATTGATTTGAAGGAAGACTTGGACATTCTATCATCAAAGTGGTATGCCCTCATTTTTCCCGAGGACGATGCAAATATTCTCTTTGCGAATTTATATAGTTACTACAACTTTTATATTGACTCTATTTCCTATTTGAGACAAATTTGTATAAATCCTATGCGGCTTACTTTTATTGATGTAGGACTATGCCCAATGTTATTGTCCTCGTTTAGATGGTTTATGAGATGAGAAGAATTTATGACTCTATTTATTTACTATATAAGTGTGTGATATAAAAGTAGAAGACTATGTAATCTTCTTATACGAACGAGTCTACGTATACTCGATATTATTATGATTATGTGTATGTCGAGGTCTATGTAAACCTCTGATTAAAAGTAGTTGAAAAGTTTTAAATTCTTCCGTATTTTTGATCGGTGAATGCAATGATGTAAGACTAAGAGGCTTGTCTTAGTCCTCAAAGAGGATGACGACGACGGTTACATCTAAGGGGTAAACCCCAATGTGACAGTGTACATTCTAGAAACCCTACGTTACTAGGACAAAATTCAACAATGTTTCAAGCTGGGTTTAAGCCTCAAATCTAAGGTATGTGAAGCTTATTCATCCACGGATTCTTCCATTAATGGAGTCCCCTTAGTTTTCTTCAATTGTGAATTCAAAGAACCCTAATCTAGAGAGGGTTGTGATTGCTTAGTTGGTATGGTTTGATTGTGATTCCACTCTGGTGGGTAGATTCAATGATCTTTATATGATGATTATATGTTGTTTTAATGGTGAATATTAGTATTTAATGCTGAAAGTGATCATGGTGATTTTAGTCCATTAGAGGGAAGACGAAGATTCTAAGTTGATCTTCTTAATTCAATTGTATTGTATACTACATGATTATGATTGAAATAATCTAGATATGAATTGAAGTAAGCTTAATTTATGTAGGTTCACCTTGACTTGTAAATTTTGAATTGAACCTATTTGATCATGTATGTCTACAGTTAGCTTCTAATAATCTAATGGAATGAAGTAAGCATGTAATTTAACATAGATCATGATGAATTTAAGTTAGAAATAGTTTATAGGCTGGTATGATATTGACGATAGGGCTTTAGGGTTGAATTCATTATGAAGGGCTTATAATGATGTTTTCTTCTACACTTAGACATGAATATGATAGGAGAATCAAGTTCCCTCACATACATGCACTGTAGGTTGACCAAATAACCTAAAATGAATGACAAAATTATGGACTAGATTAGCATAAAGATGGAGTGTATGTGTTTTTCTTGGATGATAGACTCGGTGAAACAATAAAAAGGCATGATAACTTGAGATTGTAGATCTCAAGGGTAGCTTGAGATAGTAAATCTCAAGGAGGCTTGCGTTGAAATGCTCATGGTAGCTTGAGATGTTAAATCTCATGGAAGCTTGAGTTGAATTACTCATTGTAGCTTGAGGTGATGAACTTTATGGTAGCTTGGGATGGAGTAAGTAAGCTCTGTTATATTTATTTTGGTCTTGTATTGCTAGGAGGATTGATCATGGTATCTTGACTTGGTTTGGACAAAACCATTTCATGGTAGCTTTAAGGGAGAGGCATGTACTCTCGTACTGTTAGCTTGAGTTGCATGTATGGTGAATTCATGGAATATCTTGAGATAAGTTTCTAATGGTAGCTTAGGGTTGAGGATTCATTCTCCCCTTTGAATTAGCTTGCATCTATATGATTAGTTGCATGGTGGATAGGATTATTGTATCCTTCCTTATTTAGATTTGTTAGTATTATGAGATGTTTTCCATGTTAGTAGGTCTATTATGACTGTATGTTGAGCTTATTGACAATGTTGCAAGATAATCTAGGTTGGAGTAGGGTAGTCTAGAGAAGCACTTAGTATGGATGGTAGTATGGGATGATATCCATACATAGCACAAGTAATGACTTGAAACTACTAATGACATGAACCCTATGATCTGTATGTTTAGCTTGGGTAGTGGCTATGGTTTCTTTCCATGCCATGATTGACTTAAGGTGATATTTCCTTGTCAATATGAAGTAGGTCAACTAGAGACTCCTAAACTAAAATGAAAGGGAATAGGGTGACTTAAAGATATGCTTAGTGTGTGAGGTAGAATGAGATGCTTGCACATACTTGTGGAACTGTGTTTTGAGGTAGCCTAGGGGCATAGTGCTCATATGTTATGATGAATCTAGGTCTTAATTATGATAGTGGATTATGATCAAGAATGACCAAAGAGAGGTACTTAGGTTTGGTAGTAGTATGGGATGCTACCTTAGGCTTTTACAAGTATACTTGGAGGTGAATTGTGAGTAGTTCATTTGAGAAAGAAGGATAGTAAGTTAAGTATGAAATCTTATCTGCTATATGAGGCCTTATTATTATTATATTATTCATGTTATGTTTATGTCTTTATGTCTTATGATTATGTTTTGTTGACTTGTAACGACCTGTTTAGTCGTTTTGAGCAGAAGATTTTATTTCTGGAAAAACTGTGTGAGTCGACGGAACCCACGACGGACCGTCATGGGCACGACGGGACGTCGAGGGGGTCTCGTTCCAAAAGACTTAGACTTCTGAAATTTGGGTACTGAAATCGACTCTCTGAACTTGGCGACGGACCTGCAGGACGAACCGTCGT
>NC_028640.1:48938274-49054922 GCF_001406875.1 Solanum pennellii | reverse complement strand
TTTGGGGAAATAATAGATGTTGAATTTTAGAAGTTATTGAATTGTCTTTTATTAATGAGTTTAAGTCTTCCGCATTGCTTTATGTTGATATTAAATTGAAATGTTAAGGTTTAGATTGGTTGGTTCGCTCACATAGGAGGGTAAATGTGGGTGCCAGTCGCAGCTCGGTTCTGGGTCGTGACATGACTAACCCTCTGAGATATCTTATGTTTGGTCTGAAAATTTCCATACTTTACATTTTGTACTAATGTCTATTTTTTCTACATTCTAATTGAATGTAGGGTCTTGAGGAGAATGAGTTGCTTGAAGGTCAGAGCTTCCAAGGCTTGTCAAGAAGTGAAGATTGGTGAGTCCTCATAGCATCCGAGGACATCACTGCTATGTTGTCTTTTTATATTCTATTCTATGTTTAGACTTTTATGGGTTATGACCTAAGACTATTGTACTTATGATGTCATAGATGGTTTTTGATATGTATCTTAGAAGTTTTATGAAATGATTCCACAAATTTTTTGAAATAAAAGTTTTAATTTTGCACTACTTTTCGTATATATGCAATGTATGATGTCTAAGGGCTTGTACAATACCTTCAAGAGGTCAAGTACGTCGTGTTTCGAATTGAAGAATGACATATGTTCTAGAGCTTACTTTGGGTCGTTACAAATACATACCTAAATTTCTCTAAATGTAGTAAGAAACATCAAGGTGCGTGCCAAACAGGTAAGGCAGGATTCTGTTAGTGTTGTCAGTCTTGTCATAGATTGAAGGATTTTTCTTGTAGACAAGATCAAGGAGTAAACAATGATAGATGTAAGTCTACAATTTCAGCAGCACCAGTTGGTCACCTGAATCAGTAGGGTATCTCTTATGGTACAAGTGGCAGACAACGCCAAAAGAGGCTTTATGCTATTCAGGCTTGCTAAGATCAGAAAGGTTCTCCTGATGTAGTCACTGGTATGTTACGAGTCTTTAATATTGATGTTTATACATTGTTAGATCCAGGGGCTACTTTGTCTTAAGAAACTCCTTACATAACATTCCAAATTAGTGTTATCTCACAAACTTCATCACAATTATTCTTAGTCTCGACTCTAGTTTGTGACCCAGTTGTAACTATTTGGGCATATAGAAATGACCATGTCACAATCTCTCAGAAAGGAACCTTAGCAGATCTTGTAAGACAGAAATGGTACACTTCGATGTCACTCTAGGCATCAATTGGTTACATTCCTGTTATGCCTCAGTCGATTGTAGAAGGATTGTTGGTTTTCAGTTTCTAAACTAACCAATCTTATAATAGGAGGGTACTTAGTAACTAAATTCTAATGGGTCGATTAAATTCTTACCTTATGACCAGAGATATGATCTCTAAGGGTTTTCTGTATTATCTAGTTTGAGTTAACGATTCTAGCTCTCGAACCCCAACTCTTTAATTAGTTCGTATAGTCAATAAATTTCAAAAATTGTTTTGAGAAGATCTTCACGGAGTTCCTCCTAAAAGGGAAATTGACTTTGGAATTGATCTCCTTGCATATACCTAGTCTATTTCTATTCCTCCTCACAGAATAGCTCGAGCATAGCTTAAGGAATTGATTGAACAGTTGAAGGACCTTGTAGATAAGGGTTTCATCAGACCTAGTATTTTCCCATGGGGTGCGCTTGTGCTTTTAGTAAAGAAGAAAGATGGTTCTTTTAGAATGTGACTTGACTATAGACAGTTAAACAAGGTCACAATCAAGAATAAGTATCCATCCTTGTAACAACCCGCAAGTACACCCGAGAATAAAAGGTCACCCTTGAGTCGTCAGACGAAGTACTTGACCCTACAGAGGTCTTGTACAACTCTTTTAGCTATCATTCATTACATAATTTTAAAAATTAGTGCTAAATTAAAACTTTTAACAACAATATTAATAAGAAACTTATTGTTTTAAAATCTAAGGAACAAGTTTTGTCATCACAAGCCAAATTAAAGAAATATCCTAATATCTTAGCGTCACGATCCTTCACATTTAAATAAACATACTAAATCTTATAAAAGCCGTAAAATGAAGAAACTAAAGAAACATAGACTATGTCCTCGAATATATGAGGACATACCAATCTTGAGATATTCAACTTCCCAAGCTTTGCCTCCTAAGAACTTTCACTTGCTTCCCACCTATACATTGGAATATAGAAGAGTATGGGTTTAGTACAAACATTGTACTAAATATGGCATTATGCAAAATTATGCAAATACGGACATTTTAGTTGGAACATATTTTTCATGCTATTTTAGTAAAACCATTATGAATCAAGTCACAAAACATCATATAAGTCATCATTTAGCACATAAGGTAAAACATCCATAATTTCAACGTAAGGTCACAGTTTACAGTAAACCACATCATATAGACTTTTCCTATACAAAGTTAACCTAAGACTCACTAAGTTAAGACATGAAGAACCCGCCCATACAATCTCTTTAATACACAACTAAGTGATCCTTAAGACTACCAAAGTTAAGCATGCTTCATTTCATTTAAAGAGACATCATTCAAATACTAAAGACACTAGAGTAACATACATGCATTTAGGAACTTCACTTAAAGACCATTCTCCGAGACAACCCCTATGTAATACATAGTACAATGTTAAAGTAGCATCCCATACTACTACTCCCACCTTAGTGCTCCTTGAGAATTCTGTTAGACTAGGCACCTCACATTCATCATATACATATCATCATATAAGACACAATGTCGAACATGTTTCGTTAACATTAGACACAAAGTCACATTAATTAGTTTACATCATATAATTACCCATTCATACATTTTCATATGAGGAAACACCAAGAATTCCTCCAGATGCCTACTTGTGCAATGGATAGATAGTGTCCCATTCCACCACCTACCCTAAATAGTACACCCTTTAGAAGACTTAGTTCCTAACATTCATTTGTGGGAGCTAGCTTCAACCAACATAGACCATCAGAGTTAGACATGTAATCCCGGTATTAACCCCTACCAAATGAGGGATACCCACTTACCTAAGGTAGGGTCATACTCTTAGCCTTTACATGGATTCTCCTATAGCTACACCTATGCGGGAGCATAGTTAAGGGATAAGGAGATTGCTACTAAGTAACTCATCTCTACTCACGAAGAGCACTCATCTCAAGAGTTACATTATATACAACATCTCTACTCACGAAGAGTATCCACCACTTCTTCAAATCCTCTCAATTCTAAGTATAACTCCCCCACGGAGTCCTGAACATTCATCTATTATAGGTTAAGGGATAACTATTTAGCACCACATATCAACTAGTGAAAAATACTTATTCTTATAGTTTACTTTTGAATACCCCATCTCAACTCACGACGAGTATCGAACCTCCAACCTATCATAGAAAGCTCTTGAGAATAGTGAGGTTGCTACTAAACACTCCATCTCAACTCACGAAGAGTGTTCACCTCAAAATTTTCCTTTTCATCACTAAAGTTTTTTAAGAATAGTATTCAATGGTCTAGACACTTTTTCTCTATTCCCGAAGAGTGTATACCCTACAATCTCTCATTTACATTCATAACTTCATTCATACATTCAAGTGTGTGTGAGTACATGTGAGCACACCTTTAACATAATCAGCATATTCATAACATTGACTTCTAAACATGATTATACCTACATTCAATATAATTCACACACTATTATGCTTCATGTATACATATACTTTGTTTAAACATGACATCTTCACATATATATATACTTCATTTAGACATGAAATCATCAAGATAAACATTAACAACTTCATAAGACGTACCATACATATCCTTCAAAATCATCACCTTACTTCACATGCTATGCCTTCAAGGCCATAAACACAACGAACACATATATTCATATACTTCAAGTAAACACCGCTAAAATTACTTCAATAAGAACTAAACAACATAAACCAACTTACCCTTCATCCAAGACTTTGCCATCTTTTCTCAATACTTCACAAATTCTTTATAAGAAGACATAATAAGGCAGTACATAATCCAAATATAACAAAAGAAACACAACTCTAACATTATCTAAACATATACACTAAACCCACTCTATAAGTCAAAAGTTGATAATATGCATGAACATGGGTTCATCGGGGTTTTGACCTTGAAATCATAAACTAATATAAAACATATTATATTTCATTAATTAAAACATTTTCATGCAAAGATCCATCCTTAGAGTTTAAAAGAATTTGGAGTTTGAAACACTTTTATAAGTCATTGTAATGACTCCTTGAATGAAAGAAAGTTCAAGGATTGCTACCATATCTCAATATGAAGAAACCCACTAAATTTTTGTAAATAAAACGTCCAAAACCTTTAATCCTAGCCCTTTCTTGAGTTCTAGCTTCAAGGGGTTTTGAGAGGGTTTTTTTGAGGGAGGGATTTTAATTTTTGACAAATGAAGACTAACCTAGGTCGTAGTGTTTAAACCCTCTTAAAAAACCTAAACAAACATAAAATAACTGTCCAACATCATAAATGCCTTGGGGTGAATTTACTAAAACACCCCAAGCTAGGCCGCATATCTCCAGCTTTTGCAGCCCAATCCACGACCTTCCAAATGTCAGGTCGCCGTCTAAATGACACCCTTGGGTCAGAGACCCATATTTGTGAAGGCCTTCAAGGGTCAATTGACGTCAAGGTTGACGGGCAACCGTTTGATCGACTCGCCATCCCTAGGGGCTGTCGTTTGACACTGCGTGGCAGCATCCCGCTCTTTAGATGGGGTCCTCTTCTAGGGCCCCCCGTGGGTCCTAGGTGGAGTCGTACCTTGAAGTTAAACCCGTAAAAATGGTCATCTAGGTCTTAGGGTCCTCCAAAATAGAATTTAGACACCAAACAACTCACGAAACATGCAAAGGCACAAAGGAACACATGCCAGCATATAAACATCTATTCGTCGAACGCCTTGGTTGTCCCTTGACGTTTAACTTCCAAACATACCAAACTGACTTCAAATACTAATATTAACTATTTTAACACATTATTAATTTATGAAACACAAGCGAAGCTCTAGTTAAACCTAGTTCATTATGAGGGTCACTATATTCTCCCTTACTTAGAAAAACATTTGTTCTCGAATGAAACTAAACACATACAAGGATAATAAGGACTCAACTAGAAGCTTACAACACATACCATCATGGAAATAACATTAATAGTGAACGCACAACTTAAGAGGAACACCAACTACACTATCATTAAGCATTTTAAGCAATACAAGAAAGTTTGGAACAATTTCTACAATTCAAAGCATACACTTACTTCGTGTCTTTCATTTCATTTATTGACGAACTACCTTCTACAACATTATACATGGTCATCACATCATTCAAAGATTAACATGCAAATTTGCTACACATTGACGTGAGAAATATATATTTACAAATCTATTCATGAAACTATGATAACATCAAGAGTATGCAGAACATCATATTACTAATGAAGCTCATAACATAGTGAGACATGCAACTCATACACAAATGCAAAACTCCAAAACATAACAAAACTACTAAGGATTTTGGCATCAATCTTTAGTAAGAATAGAAGGAAAAGATAAGGGTATCAACTCATACTCAAGCAAGAGTTCTTATTACCAATTATAAAGAATATTGAAGAGTCTAATTTGTTTAATGGAGTTTAGGTTCAACAAAATGCTTCATTTGCCTATGCACAAACAATCATTTAGACATGAGTAACATTCATTCCAAAGTGTTATTGGGTATATGAACAGTAATTAGAAATAAGATGGTGGTCAAATTTTAGATAACACAATATAATTGAGTATTCTCAAAAAAAAAAAAGGCCAAAATGTGAAATGCATAATTTCAATATTTTTTGTGCATTGCGCGGGTATGTATACTAGTTACCTACATATTAATAGCATAAAATGAAATCTCACACCATCAGTTTCCAAGAAGCATCAATTTCATAAAAACTCATAATACAAAATAGTAATTACTTGTTTATATTTCTCTAACTGAGAATTCAAAATCATCCCCAAAATAGTAAAAGTTTCAATCAGAAAAGGATTATGTAAGCCGAATGATTCTCAATGAGCATCAAACCACCAATCAAACAGATAAAACCATTACAAGAACCAACTAAAATCACACTCCTCGAATGGAAGTGAAACTTAGGGGTCACTGAAATGGTTTTGTTACAACGGTGAACATAGTAATCGTACTGTACTTTGAGTTCTACAAGCGAAGGATTGCACTAACCATCAAAAAACAAAATGCTAGGGAAATCAATGGATCTTTTTTGATGCATGTGTAAAAACAAAGGGTTCTAAGTTAAAAGGCTATACCATAGTTTACAAACAAATATAAATCAGAAAATGAGCTTGATTGGCAATCTTGAAATTATTTCAATCATGATCACTAATGGAAGATCCATAATTCTTGTGACATGATGAGAGATTATACTTCCCTTGTAAAATTACCTTTTTCAATCCATGACTATCATTTCCTTTGAACAAAATGGGTTGCTAGTTTTGAGCTTATGATCGGTTGCACTTTCATATATAGTGGAAACCAAGATTTCGAAGATTTTCTTTCAAGACAAAATGACTATAGACATTGAATATATAAATTGGATGAATTCTTGTAAAATATTTTAAGGAAAAAAATATTAAATGATACTTTCCGTCATCATCCTTTTGAATGACTTCTTGAAAAATATTTAAGGAAAAAAATGAAATGTTACTTTCTATTAGTGTACTTTTGGATAACTTCTAGAAGTCAAACAAAAATAAGTGAATATTTTATCATTTACATTATTTTCCATTTGCATAAGATATTATCAATGTTTGTGAGATAGACCACTTATACCTCTAATTACATATTGAGATCCCACTATTATCCCAAGAGGGTACAAATACCCTCAAGAGTTAACAACCCATATTATTAGTGACGTGAAATACACATTGGACTAATCCCTCCACCTAAATATGGGCAAGTAGTACCGGACCTTTAGTGGAGACAAATTGGTCGCAACGGATTTTCAGAATATCACCTTTAAAATGGTTAGTTGATTTTAGGCTTAAGTCATCTACGACCCCGTAAAGTTGTCCACATATTTCACTTAGACACCTCAACATATCCATTTTTCTATTAGACACTTCAACCTTAAAAAATAAATACCTATCAAATGACACCTAATTAAAAAATGAAGTGCGTGCAACACACACGCCGTTGATGTGGTAAAATAAATAATTAACTAGGACATGTGGCATTTTAGTTTAATTATCTTAAATAAATGAAATTAAAATACAAAAAATTCTAAATCTAATAAATAAAAGAGTTTCAACCAGGAAAAAAAAGATGAAAAATCCACGTCACCCCACCCACCCCAAACCTCCCCCTTCTTCTCTTTCCCTTAAAGATAACCCTTTCCACCATTGTTGTTGTTCATCCAAAAAATAGTGGAGATTTTAACATATACTAACTACGAAGTTTTCATTTTTGTTTCTCTTTATCCGGTCTTTTTGTTCCTATTTGAAATTGATGTTGTTATTTTTTTTACAAAAAATATGTTCTTACTTATTAATTTTGATTTGGAATTTTGCTTCTACTTTGTTGTGGAAGAAGAAGGGGTGGTGTATGCGGTCTCCATTTAGTCTGGTAAGGAGATGTGGATGATAGCCTTCGTTTTTTCCAGCAAAAAAATATGGATGGTGGTATCCATTTTTTCTGCCAAAAAAGATGTCAAGATATAATTTTAAATCTGAAAAATTAGAACAGTGACAAGAAGAAAACAAATGAAGAGGTGTCCTTGTGTATGATAACGCTAGGGTTCATCTGCTCCGATTGAAAATTACTCTTAACAAAATAAAAATATGATAAAACAACATATTAAGGCTTGGAATGTAAGGAATAAAGTGATGTTTGGATTTATTATTGCCTTGGAATTCTTAACAAATTTAAGTATAAACCTACAAGAAGTAAATTTGTAAAAAATGTTAATGGTGGATTGTTATGAAGAAATAGGAGCAGCAGGGGTGGTGCAATTTTGAAAGAGAGGATTTGAAAAGATTGTTATTTTTTTAAAAAAATAATGAGAAAAAAAGTTTGAAAATTGTTGATTAAATGATTCACGCGCTCAATAAGGTGTGAATCACACTTTTTTGCCACATGTGCACAACGTTTTTAAATGGTTCAAATTCAGAATAGTCCAGGTGTTCAATAGATATAAGTCCTAGTTAAAGTGTTTATGTGAAATATGTGGAAAACTTTAAGGGGTCGTCTATGACTTAAGCCTTGATTTTATATATCTGTCCAAGAGTGTTTGTATGATAGAGCATTCTACTGTTCTACTCCTATTAATATTTATAGTAAATATTTTATAAATAATAATGATAAAAGAAAAACATGTCTCTTAGTGTATGTTTGTGGTTTCCTTATTTTAAAAAAGTAGACTTTATCATTTTTTCCCATGCAAATCTATGGCGCAACCCAATAATCTATGGTGTAACCCAATGATCATAAGGTTTGGGCAGAATGAGGAGCAATATTTTGAGGTTAAACTCGTTTATTGATCCGGGTTGATCCACATGGATGACCCGGTCAAATTTCCTTCACTAAAATATTTGGTTGATAAATTTCTTTATGTATGCCTTGTGGAGATCATGTCTTGGTGGAAATACTTTAGGTTTTTATTAAATATTTTGTTTAGCTGATTAGTTAAGGTAGTAGAATAGGAATTTATTGTCTTTTAAAAAAGGCTTCTAAATTACTTGGTAAGCAAAATTAATTGAATTAAGAGCATCTTTTTCTTTATTATTCTAAACATATACTTTCTAAGATACATATCTTTTATCAAGACATGCGTTTGCAATACTTCAAAAATTCCTAAATTAATATGAATTACTAATTTGAGTAGTGTATTGAATGTGAGTTAAGGTTGTAAGCAACGTAGTTTTATTGATAAAGTCCTATCAAGTTTAGATTAAATCATAAATTCTTGATACTATGAGCTAAGTCAAATTATTGCTTAATAAGTTTGGATTATTATTTAAGTAAAATGATATGACTCGAATAAAGTTCAAATATTATACTTTGGTCACTCCATTATGTTTACAAGACGAGCCCAACTCACATTCTTCAAGCCCAAGGTCGTCTAAATTATTGGACCAAAATAACCCTAAAACACTGGGTCATGCCTATATAAAATGTGCCTTCATATAAGAGCTGAAGGAAAATACAGAGAGAATCCTTTATCTTTAGTAGTGATATGAAAGTCTTCGCAACAAAGAAGTCTTTGCTCCAAGTGTTGATCCACGAGTATTTCACCGAGTCAAGAAAAATTATTAAGTTATGAATAAGGGGAATATATATCTTTTGTAAAAGACATCATAAATTATGTAACATCGCACAAATTCAAATAGAAATACTATTTTTTTCCTGCTATTTTCCTTTCATGTTTGTTGTATCAGGAACGAAACTTTAGACGCATACAAGAGTTATAAGGAACCTCTAGCACAAAGTTGAGCTCAAATAAAAATTCTCTACCGGTAAAGCTTTTGCATAAGAAAATGAAAGAGTAAACTTTAAATGACCATATTTCTTTGAATATTAAGAGTTTATGTCCCTCTACTTATAAAATAAAATGCTTTGACTTCTTTCAAATTCCATAACTGTTCTTGAATCCAGATCTCGAGTAAAATTTGAAGTTATGAAAGTTTTTCTAGAGACACTTCAATTTGAAAATTTAATCCAAAGCACTACGAGTTAGAGTATGGCTCGTGGTATTATTAGTAGGACTTGTACTTTGATTGTCTGGCCCATACTATCACACATGGAAAACTTTAGAGAATCGAAAAAATATCCCGCCCACGAGTCAGATTTGTTGTTAAAGTACACATGTATGTTTTATTATATAGTTGATTTTTTATTCGGTGTATGAGTTTCTTCATTTAGATTACTATACTCATATTTTAACTAGTTATTTCATTAGGCCATTTCACATGTCGTAATTATCCATATACATACATCATTCAACGTTGCATTTTTTTATAATGTAGATTCAGGTATTAAAGATAGTCATCAGATGCATTAGTAGGATCACATTAATCAAGCATTGGTGAGACGTCCTTGCCATCGGTTTGATCAAGTTTAATAGTGATTATTAGTAGTAGCATATGTTATGAGTAGCGAATTAAGGTAACCGGAGGTCTGGTCCCAACAAACTATCTTTAAGCATGTCAAACCTTCATAGACGAGTCAATTGAGTCATAGTTCAGTTGTTTTACTAGTATGTTTAATATTAAATTCTATTCATTTATAAAGTTTTTGAGTTTCTTTATTAAACTAATTGCATGCTTATCGTTGATAAACTCCCGCATAGTGTCATACTATTTAGTATAGTAGTAAGTCATGCAAAATAATGATTCTTAATGTTGGCCACCCCCAACGTATATTATATGCTCGATACATGACAGCATGTGCTAGTTTTTAGAAAAAATAGTTAATGTAGGAAATAATTAATAAACGTGTAAATTTTTACATCATTTTATAGAAAACCAGCTTTTAACTGTTATTTTTCTTTTCATTTCGATTGATGATTATTTGTTTACTATTTTTTATTGCAAAAATAATTATAATAGTAAAAATGATTACATTAAGTTTTTAATCCTTAAAATAACATTTTAGTCATTTTTGGGACTCTTTTTTTTAGGGAAAATGTTGTCTTAAAAAATCATTTTCACATGTTATATTATATGTATCATTTGTCTGCGTGTTTCATTCATTCCCTCTATATATCTTAGGGTTCTCTATTTTTTTTTAACTTTGAATTACATTCGAATTAATCTGGATTTTTTTAGTTCTTCATTTTATGTATAAAAGTGGGTGTTTCTCTAATCTTGAGATCTCTTTTTTTTTTCTGGGTGAGAGTAATTCTTTTTAATAAATTAGGAAATCTGTACATCATTAATATGGTACTATTACCCAAATACAATAAAATAACCAAAGTAAAAGGCCAAGCCAGCCCTACAAGCCTTCAGCTTTCTCTATATATACATGTCCTTTTAAATTAGGGTTTCCTCATCTGTCACTCCACTTATCTCCACTTTCCTTTCCTCTTATAGTCTAAAATGCTCTCGCTTTTGATGAATCAACATCTTTGCTCTAAGTCATCATCAATGTTGCTTTAGTCTTGGATCGATTTTGTTCATCTAATCTGAGATCTCAATTCAAGCGAAAGGTATATCTTTTCTCTTTATTTTCTAATTTTTTTAGTTAGATTTTTGATCTAATTCCTTCTCGTTTCTGTAGGTTTCTTTACTAGTGATTGTATTATTATTTCTCTTGAGATAAAACGCTTTTTGTGATGTCATTTGTTAATTTTGTGTTTCTCCTATTTTGGTTGTTGTTTCTTTTCTTTTGTGTACGCTTTTTGAGTTTTGTTTTACATATAGTTTTACTATGATTATGATTAAAATCTCTATTTTACTATTCACGAAGTTTATCTTTTTGATGTATCTAAATCATCGGTGCCATCAAAATCATAATTTGTCTTTTGAAGTTTCGTAAATGACTTCTAATAAGATCTGATATGTATTTGGCAAGCTTGATTGTATTATCAAAATTTTAAGTAAATTTTGGATTTTTTTGAAGATTCAACATTCATACTTTCCAATTCAAGTATATTCACTTAGAAAAAAATAAATTGCTCCAGATTAATGGTTATATGCTATATGGTCGTTTCGTTGAGCTTGTTCAAGAATTTATTTTATTGTAACACTTTTGATTTAAGGTTGGGTTGATGTGAAGAAATATTTTAAGAGTAGGGTTCTAATTTTTATTCCATTAAAAGCTTTCAAATATTACTCTCTAAAATGTAGTGTAAATATTAGTGTGTGTTAATCAAGTCATTGCTATTGCAAAAGATATATTAGATTTTGTATCAAACAACTTTTTATTAATAGGTGCATACAAACTAAATATATTTATATCTTTGATGATATGTTGAAGATTTTTACAAATAATTTGTACTCACTTAGTTACACCAATTAATTTTTTTCTTCAAAATACATGTGACAATATCTCCAAATTTCTTATTGAAATTTCAATATAGGTTATCTTTTTAAATAGATGAACAAGTTGATAACCATAGTTGAAGGATCTTGTCATGAGCAAGTGATTCAAAATACACCGGATCAGAGTTCAAGGAAATTATATATTTATTGATATTAATCTCTATTTTCATTGATACAAAATGAGAATTGCCATCATTTTTTGATATGGTTAGTCTCTTTTGTTATATTGTGTATACTCAATTACAATTTCAAATTATTAATTCATTTAAAATCAATATTATGACTTAATTATGTGCATGAGTGAGTTCTCCACTTTTTGTTTCACTTATAGTATTAATATCAACATGTATATGTATGTATTCACTATTTTGGGCAATCTTATAATCATTTTAAATTAACTAATTATTGCATATCACTCCTTTTGAATTCACATTTTCTTCTTTCAAATTTAATAGATTTGGAAGTTCACTTAGGATTTTGTTTTGAAGCTTCCTTTACTTTTCTCTCTTTATGATACTCGTGAGCAAGTTCACTTTTTTCCGCAATACTATTCATATCTAGATAAAAATATAAGGGGCTTATGTAAAAGGCTTCAATTTGCTTTCCACTATTTGTGGGCTGATTTCTCAGTAGATCACTCAACTACACTAATAGTTATTATTTTATCTAATAAATTAATCACCAACTTAATTATTTATTTAAGACAATTCCAGAAAAATGGTGAATATTTCGGAGTTATATAGAAATGAAGGAAGATCTCTAGAACGAGTATTCTAGAGAGAAACGTCGAAATATTCTTCAAAAAGTAGTTCTAGAAAAAATAGCTAGAAATATTCTAGAAAAAGGAGTATGTATTTCACTTTGAATTCTTCCATCACCTCCTATAAATAGAGGTCGTTCATATTTATTGGTAACCAAGTAACAAAGTAGGTTCTCAAAGCAAGCAAGATACCAAACAACAAGTGACTGAGAAATAACAGAGAGTTGATAGAGGGTGATTGCAAGAAATATGTTGTAACAATTGTACGACCGAAGTGAATTCTTACTTTACAATAATAAAATATAGATTGATGCAACATTTGACGAGGTGGTCAATATTCAAAGGACTACTGCCTTTTAATTAGCTTCAAAGAGTAAGGATAAAAATAATCCAACACTAATGAAGATTCTTAATGTTTTGAATGTCATGATGTTTGCAGAGTTTCAGGAATAGCTCAGAACGAAAACAAAGAAAACATTAAGTTTGTGTTGAGGAGTAGTATTAAGAATTCATCAAAAATTAATTATCTTTTTAAGATATGTTAAGAAAATTTTAAAATACTTCGGAGTTGTAGAGAATTGAAGAAATATCACTAGAATGAGTATTCTAGAAAAAAAAGTCTATAAATGTTCTAGAAAAAGTATTTCTAGAAAAAGATATGTAGTAAAATTCTTGAAGAGAGTAAGTAGTATGTATCTCTGTATATTCTTACATCCCCTCATACAAATAGAGCTGGTCGATTTAATATGTAACTAAGTACGAAAGCAAGAAAGAAAGTAATCAGGATAGAAAACAAGAGTGAGTGTTCTAGTAAAAATTTTGTTGAAACAAGTAATTAACGAGTGATCAAGAGTCTAAGATGGAAGCATGTCCTTACTTTGATATATAAAATTCAAGTTATGAGAAATTGATAGTGCTTGTCACCGAGTACATCCAACGTAGTAATCTTTCTTAATTATTTAATTTTTCTATAATTCAAGTGTTTAATTCTGAGATAATAACTAGTAGTTGAGCGACCAATTGAGAAATTAAATCCTCCATATCATTTGACAAGGAAATAATACAATATATTTGTTGGTCTTTTATTTGTGATACAATCGATATATTTTGAAATTACAAAGAAGGATATGATTATTTGTTCACCTTTTGGATAAGGCAGTATCTCCGAGGAGTAACTTCCTCGTCTAGACAATTAAAGTGCAAACTAACTCCTGCAAAATAACAACTAAAGATGGCTAAATCCTGGAGAAAGTAAAACAACTTTTTTTTACTAGTTACTGCACTAACTAAGGCAATTAATCAACATTTTTTTCCTAATTCGAGCCATTATTCTTAAGTTTTTTGCCCTCACATGGTGTAGTAGTATCACGGTTAAATTTAAATTTTTCCCTCTTGTGCTTGCGACATGTTTTCAGGAAATGACCCACCTCATCCTTGGATTTAAATTTACTCCCGGACACCGTTTCAAAATAGTATTTGTCTTTTTTTCATGTTAGTGTCTCCAATTGTACATACTTTTGTTTCAAACCTTCAATTCTCTGGCAACTACTTCGCCCCAATGTAGATTCACCCGACGCATAGGTGTAATCTTCCTCTTAATATGCAAATTACTGCATGTTACATCAAATACATT
This sequence comes from Solanum pennellii, assembly GCF_001406875.1. Classification (NCBI taxonomy): domain Eukaryota; kingdom Viridiplantae; phylum Streptophyta; class Magnoliopsida; order Solanales; family Solanaceae; genus Solanum; species Solanum pennellii. The sequence goes on along the minus strand of NC_028640.1, from coordinate 49,040,442 downwards.
CCGTTCAGTAGGTACATCGCTGCTGTTTGGTGTAGTGGTGTCTACCCTAACATCTAACTCAACATCAATATAGGTTCCTAGTGGAAACAACGGTCTTGAAGGTGTACTATCATTGTAGAGGTCGTCTCTGGTAACTATTGTCGGTGTGATGGAAGAGACAGCGGAATCGGGTTAGTCATCATCCTAAACTTTGTAAGAGTCAATGTGGAGAAAAATTCCATTGAATAATGGAGAGGAAGTCCATTTTTTATTTTTTAAAATAATGAACCTTTTCTCCATATTGACTCTTTCAAAGCTTTTTCCGATGACAAAGGTCGACTCTGATGTCTCTTCCATCCCACTGATGATTATTACCACTGACAAATTTGGCAATGATTGTATACCTTTTGACTAGTTGTTGCCGTCAGAAACCTACATTGATGTTGATTTTGATGTTAGGGCAGAGACTACAACACCAAACAAAGGTTATATTTCTATTGATGGAAAGGTATCTGATATAATTCCGAGTACACTATAGATTCAGTGGAAGATTATGACTATGTGTCGGGGGAATCTAGATAGGCCGAAGTTGTTGGCAGAGAATTGGAGATTTGAAAAAAAAGTTCGTACCACTTGAATCTGCAGGAATTTTTGATAGATACTATATTGAACTGGTGTCCGAAGATAAGTTCAGGTCAAGAATTAGGTGGATTATTTCATTAAAATAGGTAAAAAGCAAAAGACGACAAAAACTAACATTAACTGTGATGTTGCTACACCATGTGAGAAAAGAAAAAGAAGAAAAGAGGCTTGAAAAGGAAAAAGAATCAAAATTAGTTCTTTTAACATTATACTTGGGTACTTTCTTGTAATGGTAACATGGTTCTGGAGACAAAAACAGTAATGTGATATTGTCTTCTCAAAATACATCACATATGTGGGAGATGAACACAAATCGCTAGACTTGATAGTGTGATGCTTTTAGTACCTTGTGTTTCTGTAATTATATTTTTTTGATTTTGTTTTATAAAAAGGAGGTCTACTAAGTAGATATATAGGAAAGAGGCTATTTCATAGACAACACAATGTTTTACTGGAACTTGAGTTTAACTAGGACTCTATTCCAATATGTATCATCACCACATTTCTTGACTTTCAAGATAATTTTTATATTTGCAAGCAAAGAAAATAATGTTAATGTGAGCAATGTGAAGGTTAATGGATTATATCCTCTTGGATTCAGTAAAATCACTAATCAAACATCTAAGGGAGATAATGTAAATTAGGCAAGAAATAACAAAAGTGAATTTGCATGAGGATGGTGCAAGAAATCTGAAGCATCAGAGAAATCTAAAGTTGCATTTTATGAGTAACTTTCTAAGTGGAAACGTTAATTTGAAGAGGAGTATTGCGAATGTAGGAAGACATTGTTTTGTGGACACCATGCTTGTTGAGTCAGATACATTTTATGTTTCATTTAAGGATGAGGGTATCAATATTGTCCAAAAGAAAATATGTATCACGAAAAATATTGTAGCTTAGATATGAAGAACATAGATAGTATGATTCCCAAAGGATCATTGGTGTTTATTGGAAATCAAAAAGCTATAAGAAGTTCAATGTAAATTAAAGTTAATGATTTGCATCCAAGAGAGAATATATTTAATAGAGAACAACGATCATCTACAAAGTGGTAGAAAAAGTGTGAAAATTAATAATACAAGTGAGAGAAAGAAACATAAGCAACAAACTCAAGTTGTTGCTGATGTTCTATTCGAACATCAGAAAGGAGACAGAGTAGTCTTCGAACTAAAGTATCCGATTCTAATATTATCTTTCAACCATAACATGTTTCCATTAGTTCCAAAAAAGTTGAACGTCATTTCAGGAATAATAAGAGGTCATCGCATTGAAAAGAAATGGACTCTATTTTAAGGAAGTTCGTAGGAGATAGATATTACAAAGATAGTTTGTCAAATGGGATATATGTTGTACAAATGTCGAATGGTATGGAAATAGGACTTCTCATCCAGCGAAAAATATTTCTTTTAAGGAGAAGTTAGACCAAACTTTAAGCAACTTTATAGATTCTTAGAAACATGTAGTAAATGACACACTCAAAGCAAGAGCATACCAATTAATTGTCCATTAACTCTATAGAAGAGCAATAATAGTGGTTATCCTCTTAGGTCAAATGTGATTAAATAATACAATATTTAATAAAAGGAATGAACTCTCTTATACATCACACAATTGGTCCCATGTCAGTTCGCTCTTTCCTAGAATGAGGGAACCATCCTATAGAACGACCTGACTCAGGAACAATTGACTATATTTAATAGGGTTCACTCGTTATCTTCAAGTAATCTAATTCAAGCACATCTGAATTAAGAAAATTATAATATTGTTACCCTTGCATCAATGGCCACTTTTGCATGCTCTTGCTTTGGATTGTCATTTTCAACATGTTTGTGAGCACCCCTAAAGTTGCTTAAAGTTTGGTCTAACTTCTCTTTCAAAGATATCGCCTTCATTGGCTGAGAAGTCACCATTCCCATACCAATCGACATTTGTACAACATCTAAAATTTATCCCTTTTGATAAAATTACTCTTTGTTAGGTCTTGTCTGCAATCAAATTCATATGGGAAGAGACATGTCTTTCTTTGAGAATCTTGCTCAAAGCAGAGTCCCTTTATATTCCATGCGAAGATTAATTGTTATTCCTCAATTGATGTTCAACATTTATTGTACTTATGGAAACATATGATGATTAAAATAGAATATTAGCATCAAACCAGTTAGTGCAAAGACTACTATTTTTTCCTTTCAAAGGGATTTGGAGAGAATATTCACTGACAACTTGAGCTTGCTACTTATGTTTATTTCTCCTCATTCCAGAGACCTCATCTTTTGTATTCTTAATCTTCACACTTTTGATATCATTTTGTAGATGACATTGTTCTCTGTCAAATACATGCTATCATGAATGCGAATCAGTAACATCAATTTCCGTAGAGCTTGTCATATCTTTTCAATTGTGATTATACACCTTCAATCCTTTAGACATGCTAGCTTAACATCTAACTTATTCATCCTTGACATTCAACAACCTCCTTGAGACATATCCTTCTTCTTTTGGGAGATCTTGATATCCTCATTATTTGGTTTAAAACCAAATGTATTGGGCTCCATGGGCATGATATTCACGAAATATGATTCTATTTTCCCACAACTCCTATTCAAATTTACTTTTTCACTCACATTGTTACTCATAAAGCGCAACGTTTGAGTTCTCTGGCGCTTTAGATGATTGCAGTTTCCTCATGTAAATCATATGATCTTTTACTGCCATATTCAGATCATCTCCCTTAGATGTTTGACCAATTCTCTTTGTTGATCCATGAGAAGGTAATCCATAAACATTTACATTGCTTAGATTAATAACCTTTTCTTTACTACCAAACAGTTTTATCTGATATGAAGTATTTGAAGCAATTCACTGTCCATTTTGAGAGTATTTTCCTTACTATTTGTTCTGATGTTCAATAAATTAGCATTTATTTTTAAGATCAAAAGAAAAATTGTCAGTTCTATCCGCAATATATGAACAAGTACAACTGAAGATTCTATTGGCAAATGCTATAAATCACGTAAGCTTTATAGTGTCATTTCTAGAGTTGAGCATTTTTTACATATTATTAACTCAGTAGCTGAATTAGTAGAGGCATTATACACAAATGCTTCATCTATTTCATCTAATGCAATTGCAGAAGCTACAGGGCAGACTTAACAACATTGGGGGCCTAAAGTGAAACATAAGAAACGAGCCCAATTTATATTTTTCACCATATATACTTTAATTTCCAATCTACTTTGCTATATATTTTCGATGCGAAATCAGTGTATAATAAATTTGTTTTAATATTTCCTTTAGAAATGATAATATAGCTAATTCATTCGATCCCTAGTAAGACATTGTTGATCTTAAAGACGATTTAATCAAATTTAATTACAAAAAAACCTCTTTCTACTGGGGCAACGGTTGTAGGAACTGTTAACATCATTTTATAAGCAATATGTGTATTTGGAATGAATCAAGTTTCTTTTATTTGGTATTTCTGTTAAATCATTATCTTCTACTTGTATTATTTTCCTTAACACATTAAATTCGAAAAACAAATTTAAACCATTAATATCATAATAACTATTACTTATCAAAGAAAGCTCAAGCTGATCTCAATATTTTATCACTAAATAAGGAAAAAAAATATTTTCATATGTTTCAATAGGTTTAAGTCAATTTTGAAGAGAAAAAAAATAGTATTTCTACTCTATATATATAAAGCAATCAACTCTAAAAGATACTTCGAGGGGCTTTGTAGTTCACGTTTATTTTCATTTCATATGCTATTTCCTTATTAGAATCATAACACTCATCATATAATTTTTGTAAAAAAATAATAAATATAAGTAATTATTTTTTAAAAATTGGGGCCCCAAGCGATGACTTTAGTGGCCTAGGGGTTAAGACGGCTTTAATTTGTTATAAACTTGCTGATGCACTTTTGTCACTCCACTACCAATTATGTTCTGAAACATCTAGATGAGGAAGTTCTTCCCCCAGATTACAGAGTGATCCAAAAGGGGAATGAATAATCATGTCCTTCATTATCACCTCAATTATACATAAATTGTATCGTGAAGGGTGAGCAACATATATATTGGATTATTTCCTTGTCTGCATATTAGATTATTTCCTTGTCTAATCTATTCAATTAATTTCCTAGGTGGTCACTAAATTAGATGAATATCTTATGTATTAACTGTTTTGTAACTTAAGTCGGTTAAATTGAATTAAAATTGCATTTGGTGATTCACCGAGGGATTTTCTTGATTCCTCCTTTGTGAACACCTCTTTAATCATCTTCACATTTCTATAATGAGGAACCTAGCAGAATAAACTGCTTACAATTATATTTGGTGAAATGACTCTATAGGTAGAATCTCGTCCTCGATTTTTTTCATAAATTGCTTGACCAAAGATCGTAGGGAGAAATGATTCACCTAGGAACATTAGAGAACAAAAATTTAGAGATAGGAAAAAGAGAGCAAAGATAGCAAGACAGAGAAATCACATGAAAGAAACCAAGGCAAACGACGAATTCCTGTCGACCCTAATGTGCCCTCATTGGCACGAGGGTTTGCTAATGTCATACATGCCTTAAAGTCATGCCATGAGATGGACACGATTACTGCAACTTATATCACTTTTGAGGCCAAGGCATCTGAAAATAGTGGTGGATCTTAGAGTGGCAGCACTTCAAGAGTAGTTGCCCTGTTTCAAGAAGACACTTCGGGTGCTTATACCCAGACTGATGAAGAAGCGGCATAAAAAGGATCTCTCTTTCACTTGCTCTTTTCTTTGTTTAACTTAGTTAAAATCTTGGATATTGTCATGAATTGCATTTGAGGACAAACACTTCTCTATGGTGGGGTGAGACCCAAATTTGTTTTGTTGTGTTGGATACTATGTATTTTGATACATGTTTGGGTTTTCTGTTCAAATCAAGTTTTAAAAATTTATTTAGAAAATGTTTCAGCTTATGTCTCTCTTTTGGTTACGAATTTCTTAATATTATACCCTTCCAAAAAATTCACTTCTTCAAATTTTGCCACCTCTTGTTTTAAAAGTGGTTGTTCTATATAAATTTAAGTCACGATTTCGATCAATATTGATGACTTGAAAAGTGCTCTTAATCGAACAAACATGAGTGTGCGGGAGAGAACGAATGAAGTTACAAAGGCAATATGTGAACTCTTTGAATCTAGTTGTGATTATCCAATTATCAAATTGATTCTTTTGGAATGACATTCACACTAACGAAAGTGTCGTGTCTTGTTTAACTTAAGAGTGATTGCATTGTGTGATGAGCTTACCTTGAACTTTGGGTGAATAAGCCTAGAATTTTCCCATTTAGTTTAATTGATTTAGAAATGAATCCCCTTGACATGATCTTAGGCAATTCTTAAGAGAGTAAACCAAATTTGACATATACCTCTTTTGTGGCCTACCTGTCACAGTGTGTAACTCTTTTGAACACCCTTTAAACTTATCGTTTCCTTAGAAGAACCTTAATGAAACTTAAACCTTATCTGATCCACTATCTATAGTCCTTTTTTAGATATGATGAAAATCAATATCCTACATAAGACAAAATCCTAAATTAGGGGGTTCTTGAGAAAGTAAAGAAGAGGTAAAGCAGTGCAGGAGAAGTCTCACAAACCCATGGTATGGCAAAGAAGTGGAAACCCTCCATACAAAACAAAGAGAAGAAAAGGAAAAGGAAAAAAGAAGAGAAAAGTCATGAAATAAAAGCACGAGATGAAAAATAATCAGGTTTTAAAGAAATCAATGAAGGGAAATAACATATAACCTAGAAGCACTTGACCAAGGATTTAGGAAGGAATATAAGGAATAGCTTAATGAAATAACATCACATTATAGAAAGGTTATTGAGCCCAAATGACCAGACCTTTAAACACAGCCCAATTACAGCCGTAGAAAGACCTTTTTTGATCTCTAGAGAACTGAACCGAAGGTCAATCGTAAAATAAGGGCAAACCTATGGGTTAAAACATGCATTGAACTCCTCTTTGTGAGTGTGATGGTTGAATAACATTCCTGATCCTAGGTTTAAAATCTACGTGTGTGAAAATGGAATTACTCTTTGTGTGAGGGCATGTAAATACTTTTGTTGAGCTAGAATGTGCATTAGTAGCAAGTATTGTGAGCTCAAGAATGATTGGTTTTGGTCACAACTTGAATCATTGATTACACAATTGATCTATGCATGAGTAGTTTGAGTCCTACTATATATATTCATGATTGTGTGTTCTCTAGCACTATTTGAGACATCCAATTTGAACTAGTGAACTTATGTTTTACTTGAGGACAAGAAAAAGTTTAAGTTGGAGTGTTTATGAGTCCCCAAATTGGACAAATCTAGGGCCTTATTTTAATGCAAATAGTGTCCTATATTGTGTATTTTATCTTAATATATGATACAAAACCTCTAAGTTTCAAGCACTTGAGGATTTGGTGGGATCATTGACACTAAGGCGCAAAATAGAAGAAAAGACCTGAAGATTAAAAATGTGCATCACCAGGCAGACTTGGCGATACGCCGATACCAGAGTTCCTTCTTCAGAGCGCGAGCCCTGAAGAAAGTGGATCAAAAGGCGAGAAAACAGAGAAGTCGGTGTTTCACCAAATAGTTTTGCGAAGTAGAATTATTCCGCCAAACGTTACATCATGCATTGATTAAAAGTCAAGGTGCAAAAGACAAAGAACCAGGAAAAGGGTGATTCACTAAATCATTCTGCGAATTCGACTAAGGACATCGAACAGATCCATTAGCACTAAATCTGAAGCCTATAAATGCTTAAATCTTTTATTATTTGGAGGGGAGTTTTTGAGATAGAATTTCGGAAGAAAAATCATTAAGATATTTTTCCAGTTTTATAATTTACGTTTTTATTATTTTTCGCTCAAGTTTGGAGAGGGTTATGGGGAAGCTTGAAGCTTGGATTTCTTCTTATAATATTGGAAGTGGGTCTTCTACATTTACCTTCCTTTTCCATTTTTAAGGTTTAATCTCTTATACCGATTTGATTACTTTATCATTTTAAGTATATTTGATTATTTTTTTATGTGTGGTTAGAAATCCCTATTCTTGGGGTGTGTTTTTGCAAATATGTATTGACATAATTGTTGGATATTTCTTTTTCATAGGATTAGATGCATTTTAATGGTTATTTCACCTAGTTTTTGTGTTCTAATTTAATGGGTTTGTAGTTTCAATTACAAAACCACCCATTTGTTTTCGGCTTGCCCGAGAGGGAGGTCGCGAAACCAAGATCACTAGACTGATGTCCTAAGGAGTGGGTCGTCATGACTTTAAGCCTGAGACGGTGAGCCCTAGTGCCACTACAAGATGATTAAGGGAGGAAGCTAGACCGGAAATTTCTAACCAATCCTGGAAGGAAATGGATCAAATAGCGGCAAAAAAGAGCAGTCGCCACTTCACCGAATAGTTCTGTGAAGCAGAGTTATTCCGCCGACATCACAACATGCATTGATAAAAAGGGAAGGCGCAAACGATGAAGAATCGGGAAAAGGGCGATTCGCCGAATCATTTGGCGAATAATGACTAAAGACGCTGAACGGATCCACTAGCACTAAATCAGAAGCCTATAAATATTAATCTCTTTTATTATTTAGAGGGGAGTTTTTGAAATAGAATTTTGGGAAAAAAATATTCAGGTACTTTTCCTATTTTAGAACTTTAGTTTATAGCATTTTTCTCTCATGTTTATATGGAGAGTTTTTTGAGGAAGCTTGAATAATGGAGTTCTTCTTCAAATCTTGGAGGTGAATGTTCTCCATTTACCTTCCTTTGCCATTTTTAAAATTTAATCTCTTATACCCATTTGATTGTATCATTTCAGGTATATTTGATTATTGCTTGATGTGTGGCTAAAAACTCCATTCTTGGGGTATGGTTTAGCAAATATATGTTGTTAGTATTGTTGGGTCTTGCTGGTTTATAGGATTTGATGTAGTTTAATGGTGATTTAACCTAGTGGTTGTGTTTAAATTTAATGGGTTTGCAGTTGTAAATACAAAACCGCCATGTGTTTTTTGCTTGTTCGAGAGGGAGGTTGTGAAACAAAGACCACTAGACCGATATCCTAAGGAGTGGGTCGACATGAGGTTCGGCCCGAGAGGGTGAGGCCCAGTCCCATATCCAAGAACCCTCTATCGAAAAGTCAGGGTGTCAGTAAGGCCTAGGCTGGTAAGTATAGATGAACCGGTGTCTGAGAGGAACCCATTTGATATGGGGTAAATTACCCAAGAGGGAATTACTTTTACCTTAAGCGTAGGTTAGTCACCATTGTCTTAGATTGTGTCAACATATATTGCAGTCTCACCTCAAGAAATCTCTCCCATACTTGTTTTATCTTTTTTTTTGCTATTTTACTACTTCTGACAAAACCACTTTCAAAATATTTGAGACATTAGTGTCAAAAATTAAACTCTTTTCATTTTAATATTCAAAAATATATAAAACTAACACTATTTAGAACGAAATTCTGAGTAGCTACTACTCCTACTACCACTCCCTTGGGATAGGAGACCAACCATTGGTTGGGTTACTTTAGTAGCTTTGACTTGTAGATAGTGAAACTGTAGGTTAGTGTCCTTGATAATGAAATATAAAACGTACACATATTGAAGCATAAATTCCGTAGGACTCCTTTATTTCCTTTTTAGTCTTTCATATGTTAGGATGATCCGGGGTCCTTCACCGACATCCCTCTTTGTTTTAAAGGCTTCATAAACACTTTATAGCTTAGTAGTCTATACATTTTCATTCATATGTTAACGACATGGGTTGCAGCTTTGGCTAAGTCGAGTGTTTGACCTTTTAAAGCTCTAAGTTATATTATAAAGTTATTTCAGTAAGTTCATTTTACCACTATGATAATATTAATGTCTTGCACTAAGTAAGTAAGTCAGATCAAGGTTTTGCTTGAGGCTAATAATGGTTTCAAGTGCCAGCCACGTCCTGGGATAAGCTCAGGGCATGACAGAAAGATCTTTAATACACATTATTATTTAATATAGAACCACATACAGGGGCTAAGATTCCCTTTTTTACAAATCTCATTACACCCTTCAAGGGTTAAATTTACATATAGACCCAACCATCAACATCAAATTCAAGAACTCGCCTTCTAAAATCGGCATAGGAATTTTTAGGCTTTGACTCATTTTAAACCTTTCTATAATAAGTTGAACTTTTCGATAGCCTCATGGAAAAGTATAGCACTTATCAAAGAAACCTCACAAAATTCAAATAAACCTATAGAAGATCTATACATACTACCATCAAGAACCTTAAATGGATCTATATCAATGCTTGAATGATAGCTATTATTTTTACACAAAATCGATCAAAGACAAATGATCATGGCAATCACTCTTAAAAGCCACTCACATAAACTCTCAAAACATCTTTAAAAAAATCGATATTACGCTATACTTTCCCACTGGTTTGAGAATTAAAGGAGATATGAAGCTTAGTATGAGTAGCAACTCCCTTTGGAACGACTTTTAAAATAGGTTAATGAATCGGGTACCATGATTGGAGATAATGGGTTTGGTCAATCCATGAAACCTAACAATCTTCCTTTGGTAAAATTTTGCATAGTCTTCTTCAAAATAATAATATTTGACTGAATGAAATGAACTTACTTTGTCATATGTTCTACAATTACCCAAATCGACATTCAAAACCTCTCACATTAAAGTAGGAATACTAATATCTTAGGAAAAACCTCTTTGTTTTTGATTCTCAACCTTCACTTGTTGAAAATTAAGACACTTAGCCACACATTCATCAATATCCTTCTTCATCCCTTTCAACCAATAAACTTCCCACAAGTCATGGTTCATCTTACTGTCTCCTGAGTGAATTGAATTCCAAGAACTACACGATTTTAATAAGATTCGCTTCCTTAAGTCATCAATTATGGAAGCATACAAAAAACCTTCATGTGTAAAATAACTTCTCCCGCTTGGGAGAAAACCTCTACAAGTTTTTGAGTAATACTTCATCTTTTCAACCAAAATTTGATCAAGACCTTGCTTGACTTTCACATCGGACACAAATAACTATTCTAAACAATTGTGGCACTAGCACCACCCTAATTAGAATCAACAAACCGAACACCCAATCGGTATATATATGAATTTCATAAAAATGAAATCTCTCTTATCTTCCTTAACAAGAGAAGCACTACCCATTGATAGTCATCTAAGACCATCCACCACTATATTAGTCTTACCAGGGTGCTAGAGAACACTCGTGTCGTAATCCTTCAAGATTTATAGCCATCTACGTCGGTGAAGAACTAGATATGTTTGCTTGAACACATATTACAAACTCTTGTGGCTGGTTAAAACATCAAAATGAAAGCAATACAAATAATGCATTCAAATCATTATGGAAATATCAACTGCAACTATGTCCAAATCTTATGTAGGATAGTTTTTTTTTTCATGAACACTAGTTTCCTTGAAGCATAAGCAATGAATTTTCAATTTTACATAAGAACACTTCCTAACCCAATTGTTGAAGCATCAAAACAAAAGATAAACTCATCATAACCTTCTGGAAATGTCAACATAAACGGGACGTAAATGTATTTTTAGATTCCTGAAAACTCTTCTCAGAAGATTCCGACCATAAGAACTTGACTTTTTTTGGGTTACAACCGTCAATAAAGGCAATAAAAAAACCCTTCCGCAAACCTTTTAAAGTAGCCCGCCAATTCCAGGAAACACTGAATATCCGTAGGGATAGAGGTCTAGTCATACTCTTAACTGCATTGGTTTTCTAAAGGATCTACCTCAATATCCTTGCTGGAGTAAATGTGACAGAGAAAAGCCACATAACATAAGTAACTTGTATTTACTAATCGTTGCATTTAGTAATTAACTCAAGAGTAGGAGTTCCGTAATTTGCATCCCTAACTGAACAAGAAGATATATGAAACCCGTAAATATCGTTTTTTTAGCTTTAAGAAAAGAAAAAAACAGGACCTTAGGCATAGAAATCCCCCCTTTCCACTCTAGGATGGACTTGTTTGGAAAATTAACTTATTCCCTCGGGTTCTACAATCAATAAAATCTTAACAAGATTGGATCTAATATATACGAAGAATAACATCAAAGTCTAACATATCAAAATCTATAAGATCAAAATGAGCGAGTCTATGGGATAAAGAGACGAGACAATTTCAATGCTCTCTTAGCCACGTTAGATTCACCAATAAGAGTAGAGACAGAAAAAAGTCTAACAACATATCTAGAAGAACAAAAAATCTCATAGCCACACAAGGCCCCACAAAAGATAAGATATCACCAGGATCAAGCAAGGAATAAATATCATGATGATAGACTTTCAACATATCGGTAACATTATCGGGAGAACCCTCATGATCATGATGATTTTGAAGTGCATAAAACTAGTTTTGCTTTGGAGAACTTTAACCCAAACAACTACGTGGATCTTGCCTACCATCCTTTACTTTGTAATTTATACATGGTAAATACCTCAACGAGTGATCACTTTTAGCACAACCACAGAAATTATTTGTAGCAATCAAGCATTTTCTAAGATGACTCTTACCACACTTTTGGCATGTTAGAAACAAAAGTACATTTCCACCACCATTTCCTTCTTGGGTATTACAGTTAGACATATTTTCTTTTTTAAACTTAGGAGCCAAAAATTTGGAGGAATCTTGACTGGAAAACGTCTGTCGGAACATGGAATTATCATGTCTGTGAGACTTTGAATGTGAAAAGTCACCATCAACAACCTTTTCCCTCTTTACCTCCCTAGACCTTTCCTTAAGCTTCTCCTCTTAAACTTATTGAACATGATCCAATAGATGATAAATGTCCAATACATTGATGATCATGGCAGTACGACATTTTAAAAAACTCTATTGAATACTCTCTAAACAAACTTGCTCCTCTTTGTCATAGGATTGATAAACACTATAAGAGCATATCTAAAAACATGCATGAACTGAAGGCATATTCTTTCCCACTCATATTTCCTTTACAAAGGTGGATGAACTCAAGTAACTTAGCCTCCCTCATTTCTAGGACAAATAACCTATAAAGGAAAGCCACCTTTCACTTTTCCCAATCAAAAGGACCCACATCAACTGTCATCTCTTCCTTCCATCAATTAAACATAATTTGAGCAACACCTTTAAGTAGATAAGAGGAAAATTACACCTTTTCCAACCATCAATCCAATGATAATCAACACTTTTATACCTCATCAATGAACTCTTGAGCTTTCTCGACCTTGGATGTGACATTCCTTCCATACCCACATTTGGGTTAACGGGGACCACAACTTCCCTATTGAATTGAGCAGTCAAAGCTTGAGGCAACACTTGAAAAAAAGCTTGAACCTTCACATTAGTGATTTGTTCGACTAAGGTTCGACTGGAACATTTGAAGCTTCTTGAGAAGATTCTCGTTCCACATTCTCATTCATACTCCTCCTATAATAAGCTCTTGAGGGATCATACAAGAATTTAGAATGATGAAATAGTCGGAATTTACTAAACATCTTGAAGACTCACATTTATAAGTGTGGATCCTTTCATATTTTTGTAAAAGACATTATTTTACGTGGCTTATGAGACATCCTATGAATTTCGTAAACCTTGTTCTCTTAATACGAAGTTTTTGACCACCCAAGAGTACACCGTACATTAACATATTATATAAACCCCAAGAGGCCCTACATAAGACACATATAATACATCATATATCAAAGGTTTAACAAATAGAAGTCTAAGATAAGACTCAAATCCATATAATACATTATTAGAAAAGATATTAGGTAGTAACTCATATATTTTTTAAAAGTATGAAATGAAAAGGGATAAAAGATATATAGTTTCTCAGTCCTTTGATCTTGAGGGCTGACGAATCAACTTAAGCACAGAGGGGGTGTCTAGCAATGAGTGTGTAAAGTAGGATGGTCGTACCCTCATTCATGAGATAATGTAGACACAAGTATACATTAGTACATGGCATGTACAATGCATGCGAAAATATGTATCGATATAAACCTAATAGCATAAATGGTTTAAAACTTGAAGACATCATAAGTAATTGGACCTTTTAACGAAAAGAAATAAAACACAGAAATTATAGGATATAGTCAATGCATTAGGAATAAAGGACATAAGAAAAACTTTTAAAAAAATATAGTTAATTTTGTGGATTTTACCTTTAACCGACAACAAGACCACAAGAGATATATCATGGAATCCGGTATATTCCTCATACCTAAAGAAGGGGAATCTACTTTCCATGGTAGAATATTTACACATCATGTTTTGTTAAAGTTGATCCACTATTTAGGTCATTTAGGACAATCTTATGGGATCCCGTAGTTTGGGAGTAGATATTTCTATTAGTGATTACTCTATTTGAGCCTCCACCTCAAAGCCCTCTCGGTGCTAAGTCTAAATTCTAATGGAATAGATAAGAATTCAAATATGAATTTAATATAGAAAAGGCAATGATCAATACCAATCCACATATTTCAAAACAAAGGTACAGTATATCCCCTTAAACATAATTCAACACAGATAAAAAAAACGTTTAATTTCATCAATCCATATGTGAGAAATATCATTCACAATGATGATCATAATAACACGTGAAAAAACTCTCACAATAGTGTAACAACGCCTAGCCAAAATAGACCAAAAACCAGCTTCAAAGAAAAAAATCTTCAGGTGCAACAAATGGTGGCATCAACATTCCGTAGGTCATACGACTGCCCATCCTTCACAAACGTCGATGGGATCACAAACTCCCAAAAATTTCAGCCCAAAAAAATTACTTAAGCTTGAACAACGAGACCATCGATGGAGCGTAGCCTGACCCACGATCCGTCCTGCACAACCGTCGATGGGATCAGAGACTCCCAAAAACTCAGCCGGGAAAAAAATTGCTAAGTCTTGATCGAAGGACGGACCTACGGTCCGTAGGTCAGACAAGTGTCCGTAGCCCGTGACCGTTCACCCACTCTCTGACAAGAGCTACGGATGACCAGTACGGTCCACAGGTTGACCTACGGACCGTAGTTGGAAAATTTGCAGAAAGTTAAGGGGAAATGCATTTGGGTAAACTTCAAATGGTCATAAATCATTGCGCAAACTTAGTTAGGTGTATAATTATCTACTCACAGATAGATTATTCAATTATCTTTCCATAGAAACTAACCTTGATAAAATCAGACCTCCGTGTAAAGAGCTATGTGCATTTTACTAAAGGCTTGTCGAACAGGCCTAATCGACGGACCCAACGACGGGGCATCAGTCAGACGACGGGGCATCAGTCAGACGACGGACCTTCAGTCCTGGCTGTCGTTTTGTCCGATAGAAACTTACCCAGTGGTTTTTGATCTTTTCTCCCTTTGCTTAAACCTTAAGTTACGTTGTTTTGATCATAAATAATCAGATTTTAGTCAATTTAAGCCTAGAAACATAACTAAAACATATTTAAGTCAAATCATTAAATCAAAAGTTAGAAAATTAGAAGCCAGAAAAGAGAAAAAGAATAAGAACTATAGTTCAAGAAATAAACAAGTTCCAACAGTTCCAGCCCCAAAACATAAGTATTTTTCGGTGGATTTCATCACCAGTTCTCTGGGATTTCACTAGTGGGCTACTTTCACCCATTGGGTCCCTAGTTTTCAGTTAGATTCTTGGTTCTATTATCATGATTAAACCTAGGGTTTCTAGAACTTTGGTAGAACTTCATGAACCTATTAAATACATGTTCCAAATCAGATTATCATGTTATTACTCAAATTATCGCATGAATTTCAGTACCCTAGCTATGTATTTTTTTAGTTCTTGAATTACACATGCTAGGTCAAATATTTCAGACATTTTAGATATGCATGTATCAGTTAATAATGCAAAATTATCATATTAATTGTTTCATTCCCAGTTTGCATGTTAACTTTCAAGCTATCTGGTATTTACAAAAACTCAAACATAATAAGTAAATTTATAGAATGCATGGGAGTAAGCATATTACCGAGTAGGACTAGGGTTTAGCATAGCCAATAGTCCCAGAACTGCTAGCCAAGTAGGTTGTAAGTCCCCTCTGTGGGCAATTGGTTTAGTGATTATGCCATCATGCCTTTATACCTTTAGCAGGGTATATTGGGTCCTCTCTATGGGGCGTATACATCAGACTCAACATTTAGCTCATGTTATTTTATTATCGGTTATTAGTAGCTCACACTGATCCGTCAGACTCTCTCTATTGACCATTCATAAGTATATTCAGCCTCAACATGATATAAATTTTGTCATTGCATCTAGTTAGCTTAAAATTCAGTATGTCATGTTCAAAATATTATACTTGTTTTTGTTCTTGTTAAGTTATGCTTTATTTAAGCTTTACTCCATCCTACATGCTCAGTACCTTTCAAGTACTAACGCATATGTGTGCTACATCTTCTCGTTATGTAGGTTCACGTTCTCAGCATCTAAATCATGCTTAGATCGATTCTAGATCTCCAATTAATAAGAATCAGTGGTGAGTGCTCATTCTTTGAGGATAATAGTCATGAGTTATTTTTAGTATTTATTCCTTTAGTTGGTTTTTTCTAGACTTAGCTGGGGTATGTCTGACCTTTTCTAGTTAGTTAAGGCTTACTTTAAGACATAGTTAGTTTAAGCTTAGTATTGAGTTAATAACTTCATTGTATTAAACTCATCAATTTTCATATATCTCAGTTTTAGCATATGGGTATTATACATATTTTCATTTTAAATATTGATTTAGCTTCCTTATCTGTTTATTATCTTTAGTATGATCATTATCATGCCAGCAAGGTTTGATTGGATTCACTCTGGTACTAGGTCCCTCGTTCGCATTTCGGCGGTAGCTCGGTGTAAGACACCCAAAAATGAGTTAGGGTGTCTAGAGACTCACATGTTCTTTTGATATTTTAACATTTTAATTATTTGTTTCAAAGTATGCATGAGTGACATGGAGTCATTTGGAAGTAAAACGTCAAGGGATGAGCAAGACGTTCGACAACTAGTCACCTAAGGGGTCTTATGTGTTTTTATGTACTTACGTGTGTTTCATCAGATTATGAGGTCCTTATTGAGTTATAATTATGGTTATAGGAATTTTCTTGAGTTTCGTTAAATTTATAGGTCAAACGTTCAAGAACGTCCAACGATTCAAAAGTTAGCCCTTGAGACACGCATGTGTATGTTTTGATGGTGCCTAGCATATTTGGACATGTAGAATGTAATTATTTTGGGTGAAATTGATGTGGAAGGTCCTTAACTTTTTAATGATCGTACTTACGTTGGAATCTCCCGGGCATGACTTCCCAAGGGCCCCGCAAGAATCCCCCAAGAAGGACCCAAAGGTTGTCGAGACACTGCCTTGTAGTGTCAACCGACTGAGCAAAACGACACCCCATTTTTTCATTGACGCTCCATCGATGGGGAGGATGGAAACTTAGCCTGGATAAGTCTTAGCCTCATGAAAGCCGCAGACCCAAATGACGGAAGCCAAAAATGGTCTGTCGATGGGACAACGTGGCGTCGACTGTGTCTGTCGATACATGCCTGCCGAATTGCCATGCACTCTTCCTAATCATGGGGTGAATGGGAAATTCACCCCACTTGCTTAACTGACCCTTGGTGATTTATTTACCTATTTTTGGGTATATTATGTTAGTCAAAAACGTGAATACCCCATACCCAATAAAATCAAAACTTCCCTCTTCCAAAATATCCTCTCTAGAAACCTCCATTGAAGGTGAAGTCAAGGCCTAATTTTTTATTGGATTCCCATGGGTTATTCACCAATTTTTAGTGGGTTATTCATCTAATAAAGGTATGGTGATCCTTCATTTCTAGTTAATCTTTCATCTAGAGAGTCCTCTTGAAAGTTTTCAAAGAAGTTTCATGATCAAATCTTTTCTTCTTCAATCTAGCCATGGGTTCTTTCTTAAATTGTATTCAAAACCATAATATTAATGTATTTATGATTATATACTGATTTGGACGTAATTTTTAATCCAATTGCATGACGAACCGATGCTCTCTCACAAACTCGATTTTAGCCTATGTATGACTTTATGATCTTGATCTTATGTATATCGACTTGTGATTCAATTATGTTAATATGATTATACCTACTGCCTAGTATGTGTAGTAATTATGAATTGTTGAGGAATGATTCATGAGAGTTAAGTTTAAAGGTCTTGGAATAAGTCTAGTTTATCATGTAGTAACTTTTGATCTGGACATTGGGGTGGTTGTTATCTTACTCGATCATGGTAAATTGTCTTAGATAATTCTTATATGTGTAATGTGATGATAATTATTCATAGTATCCAATATGAATAGATAACAATTGATTTGGCAAAGATTGGATTAGGTTCTTAGAACCTATAGACTTGGTAAAGTAACGTATATGTTGTGATCTATATTCTAGGGTGGATGAAGCATGATTTACGTATGATGTTGTATCTCTTTATCTACTTCCATAAATGTATATTATTTATAAAAAATGATTGTTGAACAATACTAGGGAAATTTGTTGATGATCTATAACTCTCTACTTTTTAGTATACATGTGATGTATTGTATTAGATTGTAGTATGATTTTGTACAGACTTGTACATGGTTCCGTTTATGATTGTATGCATAATTATATACTTCCATATAGTTTATTGATGATGAATATTGATCAATCATGATCAAAGGTTGATGAATTGCTAAGAATGACTCTTCCTCTCTACTTTTCTATGTTATTGTAGTTAATGAAGCCTTGTATGGCATTGTGTAGTATGGTCCACTTATGGTGGCGGTTTTTACTTTATTGTCATTATATATGTGTTGAATATGGCCTCGAAGGCAAATTGATGAATATATGAATGTGTGGTTATAATGATCACACTATGTGAAGCTTATGCCTACTTTGCAATTCAAGATGTGATCTAGGTTGTATGTCTATTATATAAGCATGTGTATATCTATATTAGGGTAAAGTGTAGGTGCTGTCATTAATGAGTTATAATGGATAATACCTTACCCATGTACCCCTATGTGAATGTGTGAATTGTTGGGAATTAAACACACAACACACACAAATAATCTAGAGAAAAGAGAAACGGAACACAAACGGGACACACAAGAATTTAACGTGGTTCGGTTTCCCTACTCCACGACTGTAACAGGAGGATTTTATTTCACTTGTGCTGCTCTTTGAAATTACAAATACAAGGATCATATTTATAGGAAAACCAAATGGTTAACCTAGGGTTTCAGTAATGGGTCGGGCCGGCTCACAAGCCTCCACAAAGCCCAACAATCTCCCACTTGGAGGCTTGAAGAATTTCAACTGTCATCCACTTAGAACACTTGTATGTCTAGTAATCTTTTTCAACTCTCTCCTGCTACAGCGGCCTTCTCATCAGTCAACTGAAAGGCCCGTTGAAGCTCCCCGAAGCTTCAACACATCAGTCACGGCTGAAACTGCCCTTGACTCGTCCTCGGTCCCTACCGGCTCCCACTTGAGACACGAACTGCCGGATCCTAGAACTCCCTGAGAACAAACACTCTCCATACTCAGCAAGAAATTTTCTGGAGACGTATCAACAGCTGGAATACTGGTTCTCTTGACCCACTGTCTTCTAGGAGCCTTGGCTGAAGCACGGCCGGTGCTCCCACTGCCACGAACGCCTCTGACTGGTCTTCCTGAACCTTTCCTTGCTCGTTCATCCTGAATCTGACCTGTGGCTCTGGGTTTCTTTCTTGCAAAGACAACCTTCTTCTGCCCACGAGATTCTGTGAACCGGACTTTGTTTTTCTTCTGAACTGGGACGGTCACTCCCTCAGACGGTAATCCGACAATATACAACGATCCTCTTTTTGTTCCACGAGCCATGACAAGATTGCCCCTCACGACCTTCCACTGCCCATTTCCGAACTTCACATGATGTCCCTGTTCATCCAACTGCCTAACAGAAATCAAACTTTTCGTCAAGCTTGGAACAACTCTGACATCCTTCAAGGTCCAGAAACCGACTGGCGTCTTCAGCACCATGTCACCCATGCCCGTAACATCAAGAGCTCTATCGTCTGCAAGCCTTACCTTTCCAAAGTCTCCAATAACCAGATTCTGCAATGCTTCACTGCTGTGGGTAGCGTGAAAAGAAGCACCAGAATCCATGACCCAGGAATCCACATTGCTCTCCGCGCAACAGATAAACAAATCCTCGTTGACGCTGTCTTCTGCAATGTTGACTTGTTTGTCTTTCTGGCATTGATTCCTGAAATGCCCCACCTCCTTGCAGTTCCAACATGTTACACCTGAGCCATCCCGAGCCTTTGACTGACTCCTTCTTCGGTTCCTGCTCCCACTACCTCTGTTATTTCCTCTGCCTCTGACGACGTTTAGCATATCACCTGATGATTCTCCAGAACTCCTTCTTCTGACATCCTCGCCAAGAACGAGATCACGAATCTTCTCAAAGGTGAATCCATTAGGTCCCACTGAACTGGCAACTGCTGTAACCGTTCCGGACCAACTGTCAGGCAATGATGATAACAGTAGTAAAGCTTGAACTTCATCATCGAACTTAATGCCAACTGACAAAAGTCTGGCTAAGATCGAATTCAATGAGTTGATGTGCTCGGTAACTGAACTGCCTTCCTTCATCTTTGTGTTCACCAACTCTCTAATCAGAAAAATTTTGTTTGCTGCAGATGGCTTCTCGTACATGTTAGACAAGGCTTCCAAGATGCCTTTCGCTGTCTTCTCCTTAAGAATGTTGAACGCAACATTCTTGGTCAACGAGAGTCGGATAACTGACATAGCTTTCCGATCCAAAACTGCCCACTCTGCATCAGACAATTTTCCTTGCTTGTCACCCAACACTACGTCCAAATCTTTCTGAACCAGCAAATCTTCAATCTGCATCTTCCACCAACTGAAATCTGTACCATCGAACTTCTCAATTCGGAACTTCCCATCTTCTGCCATCTCAAAGGACTTCGGCAATTCCCTTAACGGCGTCTACAGACAGCGGGCGGCGATTTGGACGATGCTCACGATCTGGACGCTCGCGGCTGGATCTGAGGCTCCTCGACGCGGCGGCCAACGGAACGGCGCGACGGACAGCACACGGACGACGGCTGTTCGCACCCTGCGCGGTTCTCCTAGCCGGCTGCTGCTTGAGGTTACCCACACGGTAACGGCGGCTACTCCTCCCTGCACACAGTTCTTCACACAAGAACCCTAGGTGACAATTTCTCACAGTTTGTGTTACAATGTTGTTGAAACCTCGCTCTGATACCAATTGTTGGGAATTAAACACACAACACACACAAATAATCTAGAGAAAAGAGAAACGGAACACAAACGGGACACACAAGAATTTAACGTGGTTCGGTTTCCCTACTCCACGACTGTAACAGGAGGATTTTTATTTCACTTGTGCTACTATGGAATTACAAATACAAGGATCATATTTATAGGAAAGCCAAATGGTTAACCTAGGGTTTCAGTAATGGGTCGGGCCGGCTCACAAGCCTCCACAAAGCCCAACAATGTGAATAGCTAATGTAAGGAGTCTTCAAGTGTAATATGAAGTTAGCTTGCCTCCTATGCTAAATTGTGTTGTGTGGTCTATGCTTGGTTGTGCATTGTTGTCATAAGAGGGTGGATGCCTCAATGTGTTGATTGATAGACATTATGTAATATGGTTGACCAATGTACACATACTCACACATTATGCATGCTTAAAATATAGCAAAGGTTCATGGTGTCTAATGAAAGATTGTTCTCATATTCACTAAATGTCTACTACTATGCATGTAAGATAAATTTATATGGAGTATGTTATGTATCCCTGAACTAGGATGACTTGATAGGTGTACTAGTATGAACAAGGGTATGGGACCTTGTCTATCATTTGTACATCTGTACCTTTATTGGATAGTTCCTAGGTTTTGTTTCTATGTACATGAAAATGAATGTATGAACATGTTATGAATATGACATATATTTTATGATATGATGAAATATGAATGTGCATAGTGTCCTAAAGTGTTGATTTGAAAGGATTGCTCATATAGTTACACCTATAGACCTATGCATTGGGGATATCCATATCATAATTTAATCCTTTTAATAAGGAATGTACAATAATTTATTAGAAAAAATGTTCACAAGTAAGATAAAAGAATCTACGATGTATTTTCTCAAAATTATAAAATATCTACGGTGATTCCAAGGGGTTTCCTCTACAAATGGGTTTTCTTCTAAACATGAAATTGATGATTGATTATGCCGAATTGTAATTATCTATGGCTAATTAAGTGTAGATTGTTGAGTAATAGATGTTGATGTAATTAACACAAGAACTAGGTCAATTGTATCATCATTATCCAATTTAGCATCATATCATAACGTTGGGTTAGTGAAATAGGGTACATTTATCAATTCATCAAGAATTAGATCCAACCCCAACAATACATTACCCTACGCAATCCATGAATGAATTAGAATAGATAAAACAACTCTAACAACCGATACATTCTTCAATTCCCATCAAATTATAAGCAAGATCCAAGATTTAGGGAAATTGGGGAAAGGGTATGATCTATAAAAAATTCCCACAACTAACATGAATTGCAGAACAATTTACACTAGATTAGTCATAGGCAATCATAATTTAACATAATAAATAATCAATTTTACCATTAGACGAAAACCCATTTGTAGAGAAAAACCCTAAGAATTTGGGTAATTGAAAACCAACTTTGAGAGGACCTCTTTGGAAAAGGAATGCCAAGAGTGAAGAACTCGTACCTTTATAAATATTTATCAACAAAGATTGAGTGACATCCTAGGGAAAGTGCTCTTCTTCTTCAAGCTTTCTTCTTCCTTCAATGGGGAATGAATACAGAGAAAAAGTACAGAGAGTTGAGAGCTTTTGGATTTTTATTTGGATATTTGATTTGAGTGAGTAAAATGTGTAGGAAACTGATCTCAAATCAATATATAGGGCCCCACAATATACCCAAATTACCACTCATTAAGTTAATCTTTTAATGATGTCAAACTTGAATTCTAAATTTCAGATTTTCGTCGTAGAACAAGTTCGTGTCGCGGAGCTTTTCTCACAAGATTTACTAAATTCATTTTCGAGACAGTGAAGTCCGCAACCTGCCCGCAACGCAGACTTTAATTTTTACCAAAGGCCACCTAAGTCTGCGACGCAGAGACGCTTCACCCATGTACTTTTTCTTGCTGCCTTAGGCAGCTTGCTTGGCTCTAGGTGGGGTCCCTTCGTGGACCTCTAGGGCAAACCTTGGGTAGTTAGATTTGGACGTTTTTACTCTATATACATTGTCTTACCTATTTAAAGTAACTTTACATGTTTTTACTTCATACAACCCCGCTACACCTTCCCGAAACCTAAGGACGTTTCACTAGTTCAATTTGACTATCTTCAGGACGTCTTGGACATTTCTCTTTGCTTTCATTCTAAAACGTACCAAATGCCTTATATACATTTTATTTGACCTTAAAAAAGATTCCTAATCCTCATAAAATCTTGTAAGGCTCTATAATAGGTTTTATACTTTCGAAATGTTACATTATCCTCCCCCCCCCCCCCCCCTTAGGAGAATTCGTTCCTGAATGACACTTAATTTTTATTTTTGAAGGAAGTGATATGCTAAAGACAAGGAGGAACATCAACAACATATCAAAATCAACATGAATTAAAACTAAAGAAGTGTTTCACAACTCCAACCGACAAATAATCATGGCATTTACACAAGTAACTCAAAATATAAATTACTTTCACATGGAAGAGCTCAACATCACAATATGAGAAATTTCCTTCTCAACAATAACAATAGCTCATCATAGCATCAAAGAGTCAGTTATGTCAAAAATTCTTTTAAAATAAATCAACACGCTCAATATAACTTTATGAAGGCAACATCATTCCAAATACACAAATAAGTGTAAATCAAGCAAAAGAGTATTTTTCAAAAAACTTCATTTTACTAAAAACCATTTACCATAATATGCATATCTTTTCAAATACAGTTAATTTCAATTAGCTCATTCTTGTCATATTCAATAGGAACAACAAACATTGATGAACTAGGTGGTGTCTCCATAGAACTTTTATGGAGGCACCTCTTTGTTCCTCAATATCTTCACATGAAAATCAAGGATTTTCACCGGAACCTCTTCATAAGAGAGTTTCTCATCCACACCTAAAGCCTCAATAGGATGAATGAACTCGGGGTCTCCTATGAAATTCTTAAGCATGGACACATGGAAAATCGGGTGAATTGAAAATAGCTCACTAGGTAAACTCAACTCATATACAACCTTGCCAACCCTTTGAAAAATTTCATAATGACCCACATAACGAGTACTTAGCTTCCCTTTCTTGCTAAACCTCATGACCCCTTTCATGGGTGAAATTTTTAATTACACCTTATGTTACGCCCTCAAACTGAACTAAAATATCTAGAGACTCACATAAGCCTAAAAAGGTTAATTCCATGTTAATAAAGATTTTTTGTATCTTGCATAATTGATTTGAAGTCATTTTGGAGGTCAAACGTCCAAGACGTTTCAAAGTTGGTATTTGGATGTTCTAGTGTGTCCTTGTATGTTTGCCTTTTTTTTGTGGTATTTGAAGTACAAAAACAGTGGAGTTTACTCTAATATCTTAATAGACATGTTAAGGGTCAAAACGTCTGGGTAGAATCCTAGTGGACCACCATAAGGACCCCTTAGGCACCGTGCAGAAGCTGAATTGAGGGTCCAGCCTCGCGACACACGCCTAGAACACAATACACTGCCTCAAAAATTATTTGGTCAAGATTAGGGAGGCTAACCCGCGATGTGCAGCCCACTCGCAGATCCGGTTGCATCATTTTTAAGTCAATTTTGATATGCCTAAAAGTCCCAATTTGAATGGGGGTGTTTAGGTAACTTAGGTGGACGTTTGATAAATTATTTTAGGACCTTTTAAACCCTTTACCAAGACAAAACCCAACACCCATTAAGAAATTAAATTCCCAAATCTCTCTTCTCTTCCAAAAATCCCAAAATCTCCATTGAAGACCAAACTCAAGAAAAAGATATGGAGGTGGATTCTTAGAGTTATCTTCTCATATTTTCATGGGCTTTTTAATGTATAAGGTATTTTGATCCTTCATACATAGATAACCATTCATCTATGGAGTCCTTTCAAAGGTTTTGTAAACATGACTTCTAGGTCAAAAAGCTATCTTTCAATATAGCTATGAGTTCATTCTAAAATTCTATGTGATAGCCATTATGTGATGATGTTGACCAATGTACACACACTTCATGCATATCTATGAGTAGGATAGATTCAAAATGATTAAGGAAAGGATAGATCTCCTATGCATCATTACCTATTTATATGCATGTGAAGTATATGGTTAACAAAGTTGTGAAAATGTGTAACTGGGGTGTTATTTGAAAGTAGATCTCACATTTTATGCGCGCACACATGGTGAATCATTCAATGAATATGTGAATGGACATTATCACATGAAGTAGGTTCTATGATGAAAGGACATTGTCATCTTAGAATTCTATGGGCTACATGATGTATGAAGGAGCAAGCTCCAAATCCTTCTTTTAATTAATACACTAAAGGCTTAAATATATTTAAAAAGGGAGTTAGCGCCTAGCACAATCTGAGAATGACAAATGAGTGTGGGGCTTCACGTTAGTAAGTCCGGCTTCCCACAAAGAGAACCTTCATGTTAGTAAGTCCGGGTTCCCAACATAGATGTTGTATCATGAGACGGGAACTTCCACGCTAGTAAGTCAAGGTTTCTAGAAGAAATCTCCGTGTTCCATAAATATGTGCTTCCGTAGGTTATAGCTTGTGGTTCCACCTAGAATAGCTATGTACGAATGGTTGCACCTTCAACAAGTATTAACCTTCTCTTTTCGGTGTGGGAGTAGAACATCGGATTCCATATAGTTCACATGGTCTATGTCTGTTATGGATATGTTTCCCGAAGGTTAATTATTAAATAAGATAAAAGTATGAACTCTAATATAAATTCGTTGAGAAGTGTACTTCGTATAGAAGGACTATGGACCCTACCTATACATTGCACTAGATGACTTCAATAAAGGATTCAATTGGAGACCCTTATTAAGTAAACACTTATATTATGTATGACTTGTATGAATGCATAATTAAGTGACTTTTCTATGATTAAGACATAAATTATGTGTATGTGTATGAATGACACTTATAGCTTCTAAATGGGATTACTTATTATATGTGGGGGTATGGGACTCGGTGTCTACATTGCACAAGTAAGCTTATAAATGAGTTATGAGGGTAGTTTACCTATGATGTGAACTAAATTATTTATGACTAAGGTTGTAGTGAAGGAAAGAGTCTTTCTATTATAGTATGAAGTATGTGGCCTTATGTCTAGTTGTAAATGAAAGTGTTATGACTTGTAAAGCATGTTATACCTAGTGTAGGGTGACTTCTTAGGTACACTTGGTGGAAGTAGTATTATGAGATGCTACCTACACATTGCACTAGTGTGACTTAGGAGTTGTATTTGGTGATGGTCCTTATGTGAAGTTGATGTCAAGGTTGTGATTATGACTTGTAAATATATGTGATTGTGTTTATGAAAAATATTTATGAAAGACTATTGTAAGGTGATCTCAAGGTAATACATTGTACTGAGTATACTAGAGGGTTAGTTAAGGAAAGAAGTAAGATAAAATAGAGTTTATGTAGTGTATGTATTTTATATGTCTTAAAGTATTATAAATTATTTTATGTTCTATTATGAGTATTATCCATGTCTATATGGTGTATGTGAACTATATTTAGCTTATATGTGCCTATGTTCATTATGTTTACTAAACCGACATGTTGCATAATTTGAAATGAAATATCCTCTTTAAATGCTTGTTTTTGCATGGCTGTCATACTTTGTGCATTATTGTACTAATACCATTCTTCTTCATCTTTTTACACAAAGTGTAGGTACTTATGGTTAAAGGATGTCTCCTAATTGAAAATCGTCAATAGATCTCCCATGTTCATGTAAAGGGACCCTTATGATTCAAGGGTTTCCTATGTCAAGATATTCTTAAAGTTACTGTCATAGCTTAGACTTATATTTTATGTTGTTAAGGGTCGTGTCCCTATTCTGTTCTATAGAGATGTGTCTTAATATGGCAAAGAGACATTAGAGTCTAACTATGTAATACGAAGTTTCTATATATATACAAAATAATGTTCTAGCTTATGAAGTGCTATGAAAAGTTTTATATTTTCAGCAATTTTTATGATTATGCAATGAAAGAGGTCTAAGGGCTTGTCTTACACCTATGAGTGGTCGATGACGCCATGTTAAAATTCAACGATGCCATAACTTCTAGGTTATACCCTCGGGTCGTAACAAACTTAGTATCAGAGCATAAGATTTTGTGTTTTGTCCTTAGGTTTCAAAGTCTCGTATTGCCAAGTCTAGCAGAGTCATTGATCACCCGTAGTGAGTCTTGACACATCTATGAGAGAGAGGCTATAGGACGATATTGTTTCCTCTCTTCACTATTCTCATGTCGTACCATAAAACTTAACTCTATAAGATCTCTATTTTGTGTTTTCTTGTCCGATGGTCTTTTAGATATGATTTCTTGGACGAGATGGTATTTTAAGCTTGAGGGAGAAAATGTTAACTTTTTGATGCTTAGCTTGTTTTATGGTTAAGTTAGAATATGTGAAGGTAAATTTTAGTATATGTG
The DNA here is from genome assembly GCF_001406875.1 of Solanum pennellii. NCBI lineage: Eukaryota > Viridiplantae > Streptophyta > Magnoliopsida > Solanales > Solanaceae > Solanum > Solanum pennellii. Next base: position 49,012,944 of record NC_028640.1, on the reverse strand, counting down.
GATGTAGTTCCAATTATTGCTATAGGTAGCTTATGGGGAATGAGATGTTATATTGAGAAGTTATAAGGTATGATTTTAGCTTGTTAATAGTTGTTATGGTTAAATGGAGTTCCCCATGTAATAATAGAATGCCTTATGATTATCTTAATTGGTAGAATGATTTTATGATATAGGCTTGAAAAGTCTTGGAGAATGTGGTAAATATTAAAAAAGACTAATGGTACCTTTGCATATGTGGAATGCTTCATAATTGTACTTGTATGGATTAGACCTTTTGTTTAAGCTAGCTCCTAAGGAGGTGAGATAGTGTGTTGAGCCTTGCAAGATGATTGTGAAGTATGATCGTTAATGTTTGAAACGTTATGACTAGTAAATAATTTCTTCTATGAACCTATTGAAAGAGTGGAAAAAGGGTTTTATTCCATAAGTGGGATGTATGATTACCCTAAGGTAACTTAGGGGGATGTATGATCTGTAACCCCTTAGCTCTTCAAGAAAAAGAAAGAATTGAGGTTTACCTACTTTGAAGTGTTAGTTCTCTTTTAATCTTGAATGAGTATGGACAATAGAGGAAGTGCTTGGATTTTACATAGGCATGAGTGGTTGGAAAGTTTCACCAAAAGTGATGACCCTTCTAGGTTGGTCTTGATTTTCCTTGACCTTGGTGCTTAAGGGCATGATGTGCTTTGGCTTCCCCAAGTGGGGGATAATGTGCATAGATAGTAAGATTTTATTAGGGCCCTTGTTGTCCCTATGTAGAGTTCCCTTGAACTTCTCTAGGTTGCAAATCACCTTGAAGTGTTGGTGAGAAGGATGTTCATAAGCTTAGATCCTAAGAGAAGGATGATGTTCTAAGTCAATAGGGTTGGTAAGCTATTTTTCCCCTAGAGTTGAAAGGACTTTCTCTTAAATGAGTTTATCCTAAGTAGGGGAAGATGATTCGATTAGTAAGATCTTAGATATCCCTATTATTTTCTTCTATTCTTACATAAGCTTTAAACCAAAGAGTGCCTAAGTAGCTTATTCATGATAGGAGTATTGCGTAAAAGGATAAGTTGCATTTTCTCTATAGTAATGCATATTTTAAATGAAACTATGTTATGCATATTATGAAAGGTCATTATTGCATGAGAAAGGAAATTTTGATAAATTATCATGTCTCTCATGTTGTTGTGCATCCTTGTATGATAAATGTGAAATATGATTTAATGAGATAGCTTAATGAGAATGCTTGATCATTTATGATGTGTGGTGTATGGAACCACAATGAAATTGAATATCCTTTAAGTGCGATAAGATGAGTCTCTTTGAAAAATAGGTGACTTTTGATATTTGGGAAGTGTTATTATTGGCTCACTCTTTAGAAGTGATTGTTTGTCTAGCCAATGTCGTTTGGTATGGCTATAAAATGTGAGAAATTTTCCTTACTGATGCATGTTTATGAATAGTGATGTGCTAGAAATACAAACATGTAAATTTACTTCCTAATGTTGTAATGTGGTTGGTGTGACCTACCATGTTGATTTCATTTGGAAGGAAGTATAAGCATAATGTGGTTTCGAAAAAGTAAATCATCCACAATATGAATTAACCTCTATGCATTGCTTTTATGACAACTATATGATAACATGTGTATATATTGTGACCTGGAGATCATTATAATGATGGGTTTATGTTTAATTAGTGTTATAATTACAAATTTCAATCCAATTTAATGAAGAACCCATGATCCTCCTAATTTCTCAAATTGTCCTATAATGTGGGTCAACACGGAAGAAGTTCAAAATTCTTCTAGGCCATAAGTTGAAACCATATGGATCTATTGATAAATACAAGGCTAGGCTAGTTGCAAAAGGTTTTAAACAACTTGAAGGCCTATGTGACATTTATGTGTTTTGTGAATGGTTTGCTCACATACAAGTACACACACAGAAATGTATGAATATCTACTCAATAGAGGGGCCTTGAAAGCTGTGATCATGTCTACCTTAAAACTAGATAAGTGCTTGAATATGCTATAAGTATATAAAGAGTCAATATCCTAAGCCTAATTTATTAAGATAAAGTTAATAAAGGTTTTCCAATAGAAAGGGAACTTAGCTTAGCACCGAGTGAGCTTGGCAAAGAAAGGTGTTGGCTTTCTTTTGAGGAAGATTCACCATTGGTTTCTCATAGAGTGTTGACTTCACTTCGAGAAACATTCACCTATGGTTCCACATGAGGTGTTGACTTTCCTTGAGGAAGATTCACATGGTTTCTCATGAGATGAGGCTCCAATGCCAATGAGCATATAGAGGGTTATGTATATCTCCAAGATCCATAACTTTTCTTGCCACATAGGATCTAGCAACTGACTTCACTTGTATGCTAGCATGTTTTTTAATGTTCCACCTTGGCTAGGTAAGAACACGTTCCCTTGGTGTAACGATCTACAATAAAAAATTCCATGTAGCACGCACGGTCTTAATATCGGTTAAGGCTATAGATTCTCTAGAGTAAAATGTACAATGGAAGTAAATTAAGGACTGTAACTAGGATACCTAAAGGTAGTTGCTTAGTGTAGGTAGGGGGTTTGATACTTCATTTGTGCATTGCACAAGTGGCTCTATAGGTATGTCCTAGGGAGGTGTTCTAATGCATGTGTTTATTTATATGTTCCTTATGCATGACATTGTATCAATTGTCTAGTTGTTGTGATTAAGTGCATGGTATGAGTCCTAATGGATCTAAATGAGTTAGTGTTGTCCATATATGCACAATGTTGGTCTTAATGACTATATGATAAATGTCTTGCTTGACATGAATGAAGTGGCGTTACTTACTATGTTGATGTATGAATTGGATGTTAAATCTTGTGGTCTCATGATAGGTTTAGTAAGTATGTGTGAGGTTATAGGGCTTCACATGTACATTGCACTAGTAGACTTAAACTGGGATTTTGAATAAGGTCTTATAAGACTTTATTTGAAGTGTAGTTAACATCTGTGAAAGTAAACTATGGTTCACAATAATGCCGATATGGTTTTGACTTAAACATGTCTAGTTTGTACTATACTTCTATGATGGTATGTGATGGATTATGTAGGATGTATGAATGGTTCCTTGTGTCCTTAAGCTGATGCATTGCACAAAGTGTCATTAGAGGGTTTCTTGGGAGGTTAAACAGTTAAAGAAAACGATGTTCACTGTAAAAGGGAATTAGTTATTGTGAAGTGGTAATAGCTTACTCTAAAGTGCCCAAAAATGTGGCTTAAATTCTATGTGTGATTTGATATGATGGTTGGCCTTTGAATCTGTGTATATGGAGTATGTAAATTATATTAATGCTATTATATAAAGGTTTTTATGAAGATTTTCTCAAAAAGTCCTGACGTATGATTTCTAGAAAATGTCCCTTTTAAATGAATATTTTTGCATAGTTGCCATACATATCGCATTCTTGTACTAACTCCATTCTTCTATACTTTTTACACAAAGTTTAGGTTATAGATGTTTAAAGGATGTGTCTATGATTGAGGATCTTGAAATGTGATTCCCAAGCTCAAAGAAAGGAATCCTTAAGTCGAAGGAATCCTAAGTCATGTCTCTACAGTAAAGTTGTAAAGTGTATAAGTTTACTTGTGTATTATGTTATAAGGGTCGTGTCCCTAAAGTAGTCTTATGACGTTGAGCCTAGGATGGAAAAAAGAGACTACAGTCTTTAATTATGTAATATGATATTTCTTATATATTGAAAGTAATGTTCTAGCAGGTGATGTGCTAAGAAAGTTTTATATTTGCCGCTTAATTTACCTATGACAATGCGATGAATGATAACTATAAGCATTTATAAGACCTCTAGGAGATCAAGTACGCTATGTTTCTTCAAGGTGGTGCTCCTCGGATGTGAAACTCGGTGCATGAAAATCATAGACCAAGTTGTGGGACCGTAATTTCACTATTATTTTTAATGGATCATTTCTATGTCTTGTAGATCTTTCTATGCTCCATAGAAACAAACCGTAGAAAACCCCAATTTGACCCGTTAAATTTAACTATGTCTGAGCCTCACATGTGAAGCTTATCTAGGATTCGTGCAAGGAATGACGGGCCACCTAGGTGAACCGTAAAAAGGTTACTGAGACTTGATTTCAAACAATTATTTCCCCATTCCTAGTGTTGCCATCTATGACCCGTAGAATTTCTACGATCCATAGATGGGAGCCGTAGACACAACATGCAATCCGAAAATATGTTTTCCTTCTTTTCCAAATCTTAGTTGTTACATGATTATACAAATTCTTTCCTATATGCTAATTTCGTAAGAATGACTTATGACAGATACGCTACATTTTGGGAGTAGAAGTTAATAGAAGCAAGAAAGGAACTCTTTATATCTCTATTCTTGACCTACTTGTAGACATTCAAAAGTTTGAAGCCAAAGCTTGAAGCACTCCATGGTTGCCTGGTTGCCAACATGTATCCTACAAAAGATAACAGTGTTCCTTTAAATGATCCTGAGAAATATAAAAGGTTTGTTGAAAAATTAAACTACCTTATTGTGACTTATCTCGATATTGCTTTTGTTTTCAGTGTTGTTAGCCAATTCATGTTTGTTCCTATGATCAAACAATGGGAAGCCTTGACACAAAATTTTGTTACTTTGAAGGGGGCTCTTGGACTTGACATATTGTATGGCAATCACAATCATGCCCGTGTTGGATAATCTGTAGATGCAGACTGTAATGGATCCATAATTGATAAGAGATCGACTTGTAATGTCTCATTTTTTGGGATTATGTTTTTAATTCTGAAATGACCATTATTCTCTTCCTTGTAGAATTTCGTGCTTACTTTCTATTTTGAGGATGGTTGGTGAAGTCCCTAATCCAATCAATTGTGTTCTTAATAATCTGACTCTTCTTTAGTTGAGCATTCTTGATAGGTTGCGTTTGGTCAACATTTTGAGTTTTGTTCATTGGGTAGGAATTCTGTTAGTTTCATCGTATCCGCAACATCAAGTTTGAACAAGTAGAGTGCTTGGTAAGGTTTGGGAGGCTTTGCGTTGAGAGTTGGGTGTTTAGGAGAGAAGTTGAGCTTAAGTCTTAAGGAGAAGTTTATGAGGGTATATTTGTCAAAACAATCTTATTCCAGAAATCCACTGATTCCATTGAGTTCAATTATCGCAGTTAGTAGGGTAGCATATTTAGTTTACTTTTATCTAGTCTCAAATTAATCTCGGGGGTCCATTTGTAGACTTTAATAAGATAGGGAGATAATTTTTCTAATGGTGAACATAGTTAACTTCTTGTCAGTTATTCAATTAATGGCCAAAATCCGCCCCATTTCTTCCATTTCACTTTCTTCTCTATTTTGTAAGTTTGGAGTGGAGATTGTTGAAGTATTTTCTTGTTTATATTTAAGCATGAACCCCATTAATTGAGTATTCTTGAGATGAGTAGCATCATTGAGATTTGAATCGTGATAGTATTGAGTTTTTTAATTGTTATTGGGATCATTGAGTTTTATTTGTCCATGTCTATATTTCAACATAGACCCTATTTTTAGTTATAATTTATGTGAATCATTCAAAGTAACTTTTTTATTTTAGAATGAGTTTTTGAGGAAGAACAGTTGAGTTTTAAGAAAGAGTTTTTAAAAATATGATTAGTATGTTCTCAATGTTTAAACAGTATGGTATCAAAATATGTCATCAATGTTTATGCAATATGACTTCCAGTGTCATAAATGATTATATCATGATATGATTTGGATATATTTTTTAGAAAGAGTTTTCAAATATGAATTCAGTAAGAGTATTATGGAACTAAGTATTCCTAAAAAGTATAAGTTTTTACATTGAGAAAAAGAGAAACTTTGATTTTAGAAAAATAGTTTATGAGTTAAAAGATATTCACAGAAGTTACCTCTTTTAAAAGGATAGTTTGAGATAATAGGCAGAGTATGTTTTTATACATTGAGCATGAGTACATAGTATTGGGAGTAGTATCAAGCAATGATATTGGATGAGTCCAGACGACTAACATTCCTCATAAACAATGTATGCCAACATGGGTACATGATCAATTTTTTTTATATAAATCTGAAGTGCCTTCCGGCAGATCTTAGTGGATCAACTTAATTTAGTTGTTCTATACCCTGACAAGGTATAAGTAGATCCATTTGTAAAATAGATCTGTATATATAAAGAGTTTTGGAGAGCTTCCAGTTATAGAAGTTTTCTTTAAAACTTATGTTTAATACTCGGTATATTCAAAGGGTTTTGAGATTTCATACATTTTTGATTTAGAATTTATTCCAATTTGATCCTTCTATATGTTTAAGCTATTCTTTCGATTGTAGTTAGGCAAGATGAGGATTCTCTTGGCAACCGACAACGATTCTCGAATGTCGTCAACGTCCATGAAATAGTCTTGAGTTGTGACATGAAGAATCAGGACTTGATCGATTTCTTGATCGTGATTTTTTAGCATTTCATCTAGTTATAGAAAAACCATCAAATATACAATTCAGCATGTATAATAACTATTTAATTAATAACCACCTTTTAATTTGGATTTCAGGCTTTACCCTTTCAAAGGATCTTTTACATCCAATACAAATTAATATTTACTTACTTTAAGTTTGTGTTAGTGTTCATGGTTGGTCGGTCAATCACCCACACAAAGAGAATAGGGAACCACACATGATGTTTGGACAAGTATTTCATCAAACTCCAATCTTAAATAATCTTTAATCTCCACTCGAAATGTTCTTTTACTCATTATATGTGTGCAAGAGAGTTATAATTATAGTTATAATGCTGCTTCTTAGGCCATCAACTAGACTCTGATGATCGCAACCAACTTTAAATGATGTTCAACCTTCACTCTACATGGCCAAAATTATCTTTAAATGAAATTTTATATTAAAATTTGTGAATTGTTTGACTAAATATTCATTAACAATGAGTGAAATTAACAGTAGTAATATCATATAAAACTTCTTCATCCATCCAAACCATTTGGTTGCCGCAACGAATAAAAAATCACTGGGAATAAAAACTGAATCTGAATACTGTTACTTTATGTTTTGATGATTTTCATCTTTTCTCTATTTATATTAAAATATTACATTAAATTATTTATAGTATTTTTAGTGTTCTTCACACATATGAGAATATTTAGAAGGTTCAAATTTCAGAGAATGCTCTACAACTTCATTTTTCCAGTGATTGATCTTTAAGAGATCGACAAGATGGACTCGTTCACGCATAAATCGATTGTGGACAAAGTAGACCATCATGTAAGATTTAATACTTTAATACATATTAACATAATCTTGAACACGATAATCTTACATTGTGATTGTTAAGGGCACATATTTGATGCTGAAGACATCATCACATGGAGAAGTGGAATCATTAGTTATAAATTGGTTTCTACCTCTTTTTTCCTAATTTTGCCTTACCACAACCTTCAAGAATGAAGTTATTGTTGAGAATATGTGATAACCCTAATGGGTGGTGGGAAGACATATTTATAGAGTTTATACTTAATATGGTACATCAATCAAGCAATCGATAATTTATTTGACGGATGTACCAGATTAAGTCATAACCTCTATAAAACTCTCCTCCCTCGACGCTTTAGGGATATCCTATATTCTCCACAATAATACCAACACAGACGGTTGTGGAAACGTAATGTTAGGGCAAGGAGATTGAAACTAATTTACGATTAATGTTTCTGTTTCTCTCTGTGATGATGTCTTCCACATCAGGTTTTTCCCTTTGCAATCTCTATGCACGATTATTGTGTTCAAGATCCTGATATTATGTATTAAGGTATTTAATCTTACATGTTTTATCAGAGTTTGGATTTTTTGAACCGGTAATCTTAATATAAATGTTAGTTAGCGTAAATTTATGACACATGACAAGCAAATGATAGAGACGGTTGATTATGCCTCTCAATATATGAAACAGATTTTTTATGACCTCTTATTTTCACAATCGAAAATATTTATGTAAGTACACCCCTCAAAATCCTCTGTTTCAACTGGTTAAGGATTATTCTAACATAGAATGTCATTCCAAATAAGGTAGTTCACTGGGGTGTCTATTACATATTCTTTCATAGTTAATTTGGAACTAAATTGTATGTAACTTCTATCTAAGTATGTGGTGCTTAAGACTAACTGTCCATCAATTATTTTTTGATGATTAATTTTTTAAAAAACCTTGAAGAATTTTTTTTAACGATTATTATCAGCTATTTTCAGTATTTTTACAAGATAATATTTTATTCATCACACGGAAACACTTTAAGTTTAATGGAAAAATAAATAAATAAATAAACTCTTGTAAGATTAATTTCTTGCAGTCAAATTATGTTTACAAGCTAATATTTTCAGTATTTTTACAAGCTAAAATTATCATTTATTTATAAAAGTTGTTTAAATGTCTAATTGAAAAATAAAGAGATAAATGGACTTTCACTAACTATTGCTAGAAATTATTAATTGACAACGTGAATCTATCATTTTACGAATAGTGAAAATTATGAGGTAAATTAATCTTTTTATTCAAACATATATTATATCCACAGATGTCGTATATGTTTGATTAAAAATATTAAATTACATATTAAAGAAAAAATTGGTATTTAAAATATGATTTCCATCGTTGTATATACCCACAACAGAATTATGATATATTTGTGTGTATGTATATCTTTCTTGCAGTTATTCCTCTGCATTAACATGGTTCATTTGTTACTATGTTCAGTGGATTGAATTTCCTTGAATAGACAAAAAAAGTACAATTCTACTTAGATGTGGATCTTGACTTTCTTTGTTGAATGGAAAACCTACTGCCACTACTAATAAATGTAGTGAATGAGAAGACTTTTAATAAATCACGGTAGTGCTCTAAAAGGTTAAGTCCTATGTTTATTCGAATGACTATTACTAACTACATTAAGAGTACTATTCAACAAACAAAAAGTGTAAGGGAATACCGGAATTTTGTGGAAGAACATTTTCATTCTGCTGATAAGGGTCTCGCTGGTACACTTTTGATGGGTCGTGTAGTATGCATAATCATATCATCGAGATGACTAACATTTCAACAAGAATTCAAACCTTGGGAATGAAAGTGAATGATACCTTCTTGGTTCCGTTTATTTTGAACTCATTGGCTCTTCGGTATGGACTATTGAAAGTTAACTATAACACTATTAAGAATAAGCGGGATGTTGGTGAATTGTTTGGTATGCTTATTCAAAATGAATCAAGACTTTAGAAACAAGAAGGTTATTCTATTAACTTAATGGTTCAAGGAGCTGGTAAAGGACTTAAAGTGAACGCTAACAAGTTTAAGAAAAAGAAAGCACCTGCTATAGTTCCACATTATGCTCATAAGGAACTCAAGGCCGATGTGTCATTTTTTTTTAGAAAAGAATGACACTTTCACTAAATTAAGGTTCTGCTAATTTATGGCATAAACATTTGGGTGATATATCCATAGAACGATTAAAAGGATCACTAAAGAATGAAATTCTTTCAAATCTGAATTTTTTTAATCTCGATATATGTTTGGATGGGATTAATGGAAAAGAGACCAAGAATACCAAGAAAGGCTCCACAAAGAGCTCTAACTTCTCGAAATCATACACAATTATATTTGCAGACTCTTTGATGTTCTATTTTTTGGTGTAGAAAAATATTTTATGACCTTTATCGATGAATTTTCATGTGATGGATTTATCTATTTATTGAAAGATAAAATCTCAAGTAGCGGATGCTCTCAAAGTGTACGTTAAAAAGGTTGAAAGACAATTAGATAAGAAGGTGAAAATCATTAGGTCAGATGGAGTTGATGAATATCATGGAATGTATAACGAATCAGGACTATCTGCAAGTCTATTTGAAAAAATTCCTAGAAAAGCATGACATATGTGCACAATATACTATGACAGGAACACCTCAACAAAATAATGTTGCAGAAAGGCATAATCAAACACTTATGGATATTGTTAGGAGTATGATGACTAATTTCATATTACCCAGATCATTGTGGATGTATGATGTTAAAACCATTGTATATTTATTAAATAGTATTCCTAGTAAGGGCGTTTCAAAGACCCACTTTGAACTATGGTTCAGAAAGAAGCCTAGCTTATGACACTTGCATGTTTGGGTAGTCAAACAGAATCAAGGGTTTATAATCCACATGAAAAAAGATTAGATTCTCGAAGTGTGAGTTTATTGGGTATCTAGAAAAAACTAAAGGGTATAAAGTTTACTATCCGAATCATAGTTCAAGAATTACTGAATCGGTAATGCAAAATTTATTGAGAATGGTGAAGTTAGTTTGAATGTTGAAGGACAAAGGGTGGAAATTTAATGAGGTAAGGGAAAATATTTCATTGCCCGTGATTGTACATAATTATACACCAATAACAAATGTTAGTCCTCATGTTGAAGAACACTTTAACAATGTTGAATAACATTTGGGTGAAACAATTCAAGAAGGAACTAACTCACAAGTATCTAATACAAATGAACCAAAAGTAGTGTCATTAAACAAATATCAAAGAGAAAGAAAATCAGTCATTTTAGATGATTATGTGATTTATTTGAAATATTCATATTTATTGGAATTAAAAAAGATTCGGAATCCATACAAAGCACTAAGTCTGATAAATGGATTTATGTCGTGAATGCAGAGTTTAAAATCCATGGAATACAATAAAGTGTGGGATCTAGTTCAATTACTAGAAATTTCTAAATGAATCAAATGTCATGGGTTTTAAAGACCAAATGTGATCCAAATGGTAATATTGAACGATATAAAACCAAACTTGTTACCAAGAGATACATTAAAAAGAGCATTGCTTATAAAAATACCTTTTCACCCGTCTTAAAGAAGACTCATTAAGAATTTTTTGACTTTCGCAGCTCATTATGATTTAGAGTTACATCAAATATATATGAAAAATATCTTTCTTAAAGGAGACCTCGAGGAGTATGTTTATATTGACCAACTAGAGGGTTTCAAAATTAATGGAAAAGATCAAATGTGTATAAGTTAATGAAGTCAATATATGGACTTAAAAAAGTGTCACGACGACGGTATATAAAGTTTAAAGATACATAACATCTTTTTTATCTAAGAAAATAACCAATCATCGGTGCATATACCAAAAGATTAGTGGGAGATATCCTATGAGATAGGGATGGAAATATTTTGCAATAGATTACAATTATTATTGAAACTGTCCTAAAAGGGCTACATCGAAAGAGATCTAAAGAGATTTAACGTGAACAATATAGTTGTTCAGCTAGAATAATTCCTATTTATTTAAAAATACCAACTTAATATCATGCAGTGCCCAAAGATTGATGTAGAACGAAAAAAATGAAATCAGTTCTTTTATTTTCTTTTCTTTGAAATTTTATGTATGTTAAAACTCTACTAGACTGGATATAAGTTTTACGGTCTAAATACTAGGAAGATATCCAAGTAATCCTTGACTTGATTAATGAAAAACACTACAAAGAATTTTGTGGCATGTTATGAAGCCACAATTCATGCATTATGGTTGCGGAAAGTCATTTCATGACTTGGGGTTGTCGACACCATTACCAAGCCACTAAAAATCTATTGAGATAATGTTGTAGTGGTATTATTCTCCAAGAATGATAAGCAATTTAAGTGTTTCAAACATGGAAATAAAGTACTCTATTGTTAATGAAGAAGTTCAGGAAAAAAAATTGTTACTTGTGAATATTAGAATTGATCTCTTGATTCTAGATCCGTTAAGAATGGGCTTACAACCAAAGATATTTAAAGAATATGTTCAAATAAGGAATTCTAGTTGTACTTATGAATGATAGATTTATGATGTTTTAACACTCTAATTTCAAATTATGTGTTTCTCATATACATTATTGAATTTCTTGTTTGTCATACTGGTGTACACATTATTGTTTGAGAAAGTAAAATATAAGTCTCTGAGACATTCTTGTGTACCATAATGTTATATGTTTCTATAGATTATGAACCTAGTATTATATGTTGCAAATGTAGTAGTATATGGATGGAAGTATATAACTTAAATTTATGCACAACCGTCATAACTCGCATTAGTAGTTTGTAATATTGTGGTATATATGATGGACATTATAGAATAGATTTGTTATACGCAACGAATGTTTATGAAATATTAATGTTATATGGTTATTGGGAAAGGTGGGAGAATGTATGAAATATTATTTATTATTTCATACTTATGACCCAAGCTTACATGTAATTCAAGTATTACGATAAATAAAATTTAATAAGGATTAGATCTCATTTATAAATTAGTTATTTGATGGATGTACCATGTTATGTTATAACCTCTATAGATTATTCCTCCCTCCACCCATTAGGGTTATAAGAAATTCTCTAGAATAATTCAATCGCTGACAGCTGTGGTAACATATAGTAAGGAAAGGAGGTAGAAACCGATTTACAACTGAGGCTTCAACTTCACTCTGTGATGATGTCTTCCACGTCACATATATGACCTTTTAAATCTCTATGTAAGATTATAGTGTTCGATATCCTTATATTACGTATTCATTTAATTAATCTTACATTAGAGACATGGGGTTTGATTTCAAGTGGTTAATAATAGATTTCAAATATCTGGCCTTGATGAGATATAACGAGTGGAACGACAATAATTTGAGGAAGATATAAAAATTAAGAGACATTTTTTAGGATAACAATTTTTTGATAAATGACAAAATGAATGGAACACATTGGCAAAGTAATCTCATGCGAAATTGTTTCAAGAAGGATTTCTATTTGATAAAGGAGTTCATTTTAAGAAGAACTCCAAATAAAATAGAATTATGGGACAAATGAAAAGTCACCGAAGGAATAGGAGACGTCAAGAAAGCAAAAACATATATAGGATAAGAGGCGTTCATTCTACTTACGCACTTACAAAGAATAACAATTCAGAGATTTATTTCTGAAGTGTTGCTGATCAAAGAATATACACTAACACATCTAGTAAGTTTGTTACTGTAATAAACTTATTTTAGGATCTTAGTCTTCAAGTTGAAGGTAATCCGTAGACACTAGGAACACATACCTTTTAGTTGTGTGGTAGAAATGGTATTGAGTAGTTAATATTTAGGTCAGATAAACTCTTGTAGTCTATTTTTTTTATTAAGGCTCGGAGTTCATTAGTGAAGTTAGGGTAAATCCTTTTGAGGAACAGCTCATGGTTTTTACACCATTTGAGCCTAGTGTTTCCACATAAAATAACGTGTTCTTATTTTGCAGTTTTTACATTATCTTTGAAACACATTATGCAACTTACTTCACTTAATTAAAGTTTGATAAAACTAAAACAATCTAAGTCATTTGGAATAATAAATTGTATGAGAGGGGGTTATCATATACCGGGTAACACCTAAGATAAAAAATCGAGATGAATTCTACATTAGCTATTGGTCACAGCGAAGGACGATCAAGAATCAGACGCCCAATGTTCAATGGTTCTCACGTTGGCTCGTAGAAAGCACGCATGGAGGATTTTATTCAAGCGTAAGACTAGGCTAGTATAACGATTGGACCTACTTTTTCAATGAAGACTGTTAAAGGAGTTGAAGTACCAAATATTAGAATTGACTTCATTGCAGATGATGTATCAGACCTCAGGAAAATTGCTAAGATAAAAAACTATCGTATTTGTGGTCTTGAACCAAAAGAGTAAAACAAAAATTAAAATTCTACTACTGCCAAAGAAATGTGGGATGCACTAGTCAATCCTCACGAAGGACCTAGTAAGGTAAGGAAAATTAGAATAGTTATGCTATATACTGAATATGAAACATTCATAGTTAAGGAAGGTGAGTCTAGAAATGATTACTAGGTTCACTAAGTTTATCGATGAGTTATCATCATTAGGAAAAGTATTCACTACTGAAGAACAAGTTGACAAGGTGATAAGGATCCTTTTGAAAAATAAATGGGATGTAAAAGTAAGCTAAAAACATCTTCATCATGACACTTGATAAACTGGTGGGAAATCCTAGAACTAATGAGATAAACATGAATGACTTAAAGAAGGAGGATATGCTTACTGAAAAAACACTTTCTTTGAAAGTGTTAGCTTGAGAAAATATTCAGTATGATGAGGATCAAATAGAATACCTAGAAAAAGGATTATAGAAGTATATCGGAAAAGGTAAAGGAAATGAAAAGAAGGAACCACTCAAAAAAAGAGGGGAAATGATAAATCTCAATGTGGCTGCTACAATTGTTGAAAAACTGATCATCATGTTAAGAATTGTCTGCAACGAAAACTTGATTGGAGGAAACAAATCATAGACAAGGAAAATATTTCAAAGAAAAAGGAAGAATGTGCAATGGTTGTTTCTTGGGGTTTAGGAAATGAAGAATTCGATGATAAAGATAAAGATAAAATTGCATCCATGGCTATGGGAGATTAATACATCGAAGATGATGAAAACTCTAAGGTTAGATTATTGATCTAAAAAAAGCTGCATCGATTATCAAAAAATAAATTAACTGGATTAATGAATGTGTTAATTGGTGACTTTCAAGAATTAATATGTGAAAGAGATCACTTGTTTAAAGTCTTTCCAGACAAAAAATAAAGTACATGGAACTCAAAGATGAAAAATTTGTTACAGATAAATGAAAGAGAAGAACTAGAAGTAGATATAATTATTGAATTGATTATTCTATTGGCCTGTTATACAACCAGCGTAATACATACAAGGCTAAGAATAAAATAACAACTTACAAAAAAACCTAACATAATTACTCTTCTTAATACAGAAAGGCTTATAAGATAAATAAAAAGAACCCTATAAGTTAGAAAATTCCTATAGCTAACAAGAGTATTAAATGCTAGCCATTCTTACGCGTGCACGCGGAAGAGGCTTTGTAAGAAGATCTGCAACTTGATCAGAAATATGTAAATGGACAATTTCAAGTTCTTTGCGCTCAACCGGCTCACAGAAAAAATTGAAGTCATGTCCACATGCTTCATGCGGATAAGGAAAATAGGATCCGCACAAATATAAGTGGAGCTGATCTTGTCACAGAGAACTCTTGGAACAGTAATTAGACGAAACTGATGTTCTTGAAGAATATGGGTGAGCCAGTCAGTTTCAGAAATAGTAGCAGCAACTGCACGATATTCTACCTCAATAGAAGAACAAGAAAATGAGCTCTACTTCCTTAAAGACCATGAAATAGGAGAACTACCAAAATAGATAATAGAGTTGTCGATGTTCGATCAGGAGGATCCTGTGCCATGTTTGAGTCAGAGTATGAGAGCTACCTACGATCAGTTTCATTGGCAATGACCACACCAAAAGAGGTAGTTAAATTGATATAGCACAGAAGTCCTTTAAGAGCGACACAATGAGGCATAAATGGTTGATGCATAGCTTGGAATAATATGGTGATAGAAAAAGCTATGTATGAACGCGTGAATGAAAGGTAATAAAGCTTTCCAATAATGCGCCGACATAAGGAACCATCAACAAGATGATCATCACGCGATGGATCAAAACATATAGTATATTTCATAGGTGTGGAAGTACTTTTGCAGTTATACATAACTACCTCATGAAGGAGATCCATAGTGTACTTCTCTTGAGAGATCATAAGACCACAAGAAAAACGAATCACCTAAATTCCAAGAAAGTAATGACGAGGTCCTAAGTCCTTTAGTGAAAAACGTTGACAAAGAGCCTCAGTGATAGAATGACCACCTCATTTATGATTACACATCACTAAGATATCATCCACAGAAACTAAAATATACACAATGAGCCCAGCTTTATGCATAATGAAGACTGATGAATTAGAGTGCGACTTAACAAAACCTAAAGTAAGGAGATATTTTTTTTGGTTTGGAGTACCAAGCACTAGGAGACTATTCAAGGCCATAAATTGCCTTTTGAAGACAACATACATGCATAGGACGCCTAGAGTTTTCAAATCCCGGTGGTAGTCGCTTGTAAACTTCTTTAGTTAGAAGACCCTGCAAGAAGGCATTGTTAACATTCAGCTAATGGACATGCCAATGAATTTGAGTGGCGATAGTTATTATGAGACGGACAGTAGCATGCCTGACTACTAGATTAAAAGGGGAATGATGATAAAGTTTGGGGTGGTGTGTAAATCCCATGGCAACCAAACAAGCCTTACACCTATCAACAGGACCATCAAGTTTATGTATAATTGAGAATAACCTCTTACAATCAACCATGTTTTTGGAAGAGTCACATAGAACCAATCTGAAGTATGGTTGCTAACAAGAGCATCAAATTCTACCTGCATTGCTAAATTTAATTGGCATACTTCACCTCTCGGAGGTCTTGTACAATCCCCTAGACAGCTTTCATTGCATATATATGAAAAGTAGCACGGAATTAAAATGTTTCCAAAAAACATAAAGCGCAGAATAATTTCATAAAACGGAATCCTTTCTAACATATGTTTTAAAAACCATCTATGAAAACATGAGTACAAATTTTTTGGGTCACAATCCATAAAAGTCTAAACATAGTAAAGAACATAAAAGACAACATATGGTGATGCCGTTAGATGCTATGAGGACTCAACAATCATCACTTCTTGAGAGCATTGGAAACTATACCCTTCAAAGCAAGTCAATCTTCTCAACACCATACATTGGATAAGAATGTAGACGAAATATGCGTTAGTACAAATGTACCAAGTATGGGAACTATATTACCAAACATAAGATATCTCATAGGGTTAGTAAAAAATGGACATAATCAGAAGTGATAAAAGCATAAGCATAACAAGGATATCATAAGCATAATAAATCATCATAAAGCAAACCATAGTTCATACTTAAATCATTTGTCTTTCTTACTCAAGTGAACTACTTAACAATCCACCCCATGTATACTTGTGCAAGGTCAGGGTAGGATCCCATACTACTACCAAAGCTAAGTACAACTCTTTGGTCATTCTTTATTATAATATACTCTCATAATTAAGACCTAATTTATTCATAACATATGACCACTATTCCCATAGATCACCTCAAATTACACTTGTGCAATGCATGTGAGGAATCCCATTCTACCTCAAACACTAAGCATATGTTGAAGTCACCCTATTCCGTGTCATCAACTTTAGGTGTCACTAGTAGACCTACTTCATATTGACAAGGAACTACCATCTTAACTCAATCATGTAAAGGGGAGCAACTATAGTCATTACCCAAGCTAAGTATACATCATGCAGGGATCATGTCATAGGTAGCTTAAGTTCATACTTGTACCATGTATGAATGGCATCCTAAACATGAAGGTTCTCTTTGTGGGAAGCCAGCCTTCCTAATGTGAAGCTCCCACTCTCATTTGTCATGTTCACTCAGTGCTAGGATCTAATTCCCTTTTTAATATATTTAAGCCTTTAATGCATTAATTCGTAAATAAGGCTTTAGAAGCTTGCTCCTTAATACAATATATATCTCAAAGGATCCTAAGATGAGAATATCCTTTCATCGTAGACGCTACTTCATTTAAGAACGTCCTTTCACAAAATCTTACAATCATACATCATGTGATTTTGCATATAATGTGAGATCTACCTTAACATAACACCACTAATCACACACGTTTATAACTTCATTAATCATATGCTTACATGCATAAAATATGTAATGATACATAGGAGAACTATCCTTCCTTAATTATCATGAATCTATTCTATTCATAGTCATGCATGAAGTGTGTGTGTACATTGGACAACATGATCACGTAATGGCAATAATCCTATATTTGAGGCAGACACTTAACAAAGGTCACAATAAACATTCATGTCCCCTAAACAATAGACAACTCACATATAGAGTAATAGGAACTATAGACCACACACAACAATATTATAACGTATGCAAGACATCTTCATTACTTGAGTCTAAGACTTCTAATAATGATTAAGACCACACATTCATGTAGAGGTTAATAGGTAGAAATCATACTACACAAGATTATTCAAACATCAACATGTAGACCATACGTAACCCTAACATAGTAATTTAAACGTATAGGAAGTATAATAAATATAACCTAGATCATGAACTAGCATTGAAGACTAGGAATAATACTTCACCCTTGTGTAATCATCATAACCACTTTCAAGATACAATTTCCTTCAAGGCGATGAACAAAACATATAAGGATTGACAATAAGGAGAATACCACACAATCCCATAGAAGTCCAAGAATCTAGTAATTCTATAGAAGAGTAGAGAGAATGGGCTAACTTACAGTTCCTCCAAGCTTTGATCATCATTTATATATTCCAATAATTAAACATCAATATATGTCCGAAACAGTATCTAAATGTACGATAACATAAACAAAATCTTACTTCAAATATCATGGTTTTAAGATCACATTAGGTACACTACTTCATCAAGTCCATCGAAAGTAAAGGAATATAGATCAACTTAACAAATTCCTAAACCTTGATTACCATTGATAAATCATCAACAATTTATATTTTATTAACAATAATGACAACAGTAATAGGCAATTGAACATAAATGAAACATAATTTAATCAACATAGAATCAAGATCACAAGAGCCACATTATATCCCAATTTCAGAAATTAGGAAAATCATGGATTCATCATAAAAATTGGATTGAAATTAATCTTAAAAATACTATATAATAATCAATTTATCATAAAAATTCCTTTGAAATCAATTTGAGAAAGAACCCAAGAATGAATTGGAAATTTAGAATTTTGGTCTTTGAATTATATTTGAAATTCATTGATTGAACTCCTTAGATAAATGGATAACTAAGGATTAAGGATCACCATATATTTTTTATTGAATACCCATGATACTTTTGAGATTAAACCATGAAAATCCATCCCCTAGCTTGAACTTGACTTTTCCCTCAAATGGGGGTTTGAGAGAATTTGGAGAAGAAGAGAGTTTTAGGACTTCTTATATTCTTATTCGGTTTTGGGGTTTTTGACTTGATAAAGGGTTTAAATAGGTATTAAACGAAATTTATAACTGTCACCCAAAGTTACCGGAAAATCCCCATACTTATTTGGAACTCTATACATGTCAACTCAACATTAATTTTTAGAAGATTTGTTGGGGAACAAGTCCGCGACGCGGAGCTGTTCCCATATATTTTTTGGATTTAATTCATCAACCATAAAACAAGCCTAACCACACTAAGACACACAAGCACATTTAATTTCAAGCAAAACTTTCGAACATCTTGGGTGTTCTTCAACATTTAACCTCCAAACTATTCCAATCCAACAATACATGTTATAAAATACTTTACTAACATATTATTAACCTTTTAAGGCACATGTGAGGCTCTAGATAATTTACTTCTTTTGGAGGGTCGTTACAATCGACAATAGACCATGTGAGCTAAGCATTGAATCCGGTGACATGAAACCCTACATTGAAAGAAGGTGGTCCACTTGTCATGGCAGGACCAAATCACGAACATAGTATTCTAGGTGGATCCACTAGATAGTCTTCCTATGGAGGCAAAATAGTTAAGGAACTAGGTGATATATCTTGAACCCTGTACATTCCCATTAGCATTGGATCCCCTATCTGATAAGATTGTTTGATGAATCTCCCTTATAGGGGAAGTGAGCACCTCTCATTGTGAAGTTTACTCATTGCTAAGCTAAAGTCTCTTATTGAAATTCCATTAAGACTTTCTTTAGCAATCATAGCTTAATTTAGGTCATAAGAGACTAAACCCATTGTATAACATATCGTTTAACTTATTTGGTGTATGATGAGAAATTTATTTCATCACACAACTATCATTAGTGAGATAACAATATCAACATCTTATCATCGATGGCACACAAGAGAAATCATCTTCAAACTTCCATTAATATAGGCTCAATATGATCTTACATTTCACATAATCATATCATGGCATCATAAACATATGCATCATATCATAACATCCTTATTATTATCACATCATATACTTCAATTCCACCATATTATCAAGTATAAGCCATCACAATTAAAGTAAGGATTCAAGATGACAAAGTCTTACCAATTCACTTTGAAAAGTCCTCTTCATTGGTCTTATCACAAAACCAAACATATTCATCCATAAATGTACTTAATAACATCATATAATAATAATTAGCCCAAAAACTAAGTCAATATTATAATCACTATCCAATTCTACACGAATTAATAACCTAGGGTTAGGGGAAATAGGGTAAATTCATTATTTCTTACATAGAACTAGGTCTATAGTCAAGAAAAACACTAATTAACAAATAATAAATCATATCATATCATTAATAATCTAAATAAACCAACAACAATATAATTTAAAAGAACAATTTCTTATTAAGAAGGAAACCCATGTTTTCTCAATTATTGAAAATAAAATTTGAAAGAACCCTTTGCGGAAAGGACTCCGAAAGGTGAAGGGTTCTCATACATTATATATTCTTGATGATTGAGGGAGATAAAGTTGAATTTAGAACCCTGGTGACCTTTAATTGATTCTTCAATGTACTCTTGGGGAAATAGAGAGAGAAAGTAGAGAGAAGCTAGAGAGATTTGTGTTTGGGAATTAAAGAGTGTTAAGTTAGTTTGATGGGGGTTAGGTCTTTATATAATTCTTTAATTAACATAATTAGATACCCCTTTAACCTTAATTAATTAAATAACAACCTAAAAAATTAATTGATCTAACATAAAACTAGGTAGTCAAACAGGCCAGGATCTACGAGACCTCGACTTATGGTCTGTTGTTCCAACGATGACACCGTCCTGTGCAACCATTGTTTGCGATAGAGAGTGCTACTTTTGCCACATTGGATATTTGTATAAGTCTGTAACTATGACTGCATTGATGCCTCGTCGATCTGGCAACGGTTCATTGATTGGCTTTGTTGGTAACCACTGTTAAACACAACTTTTAGGTCAATTTGGAAGGGTCCTTCTCAAGGACCCTTACGGTGGTCCTTAGGGAGTCATACAAGAAAGTTCGACCCTAAGCACACTATAATACTTGTTTAACTCCCTTATAAAGATTTTCAATAAATTATAACTCATAAAACCCATTGAAACATGCAAAGGAATACTAGTGCACATTACGCAATTCATCGGACGTCATGGACGTTTCTTGACGTTTTGACTCTTAAACTCCCTAAATATTTCAAATAAATAATTTTAGGCCTTAAAACAGTGTTCTATGTCTTTTATCTTCATGTGAAGCTCTAGATTATGTCTTGGATTTAAGGAGTGCTACATATCCATCCCAAGCTACCATTAGATTTATCACCTTAAGATACCATGAGTATTTAAATTCAAGCCTCCATGAGATTCCCCATCTCAATCTTCCATGAAGGATTCATAACTCAACCTTATACTATTATACCTTGGTATTATCTTACCAAGTCCATTTCACAGGCAGTGTCTATACAATACAACTTCAAGCTATTCTTAGTCTCTCATGACTAAATACATTGTAGGTTCTTAGGTCAACCTAGAATCCATCTATGTGAGAGAACTACATTCCCCTACCTTGTTCATTTCTAAGTGTAAATGAGAAAGAGAATAAACCATAACTATTCCCTCATAGTGACTTCACCCCCAAACCCTGACAACAATGACATACAAGCTTTATAATCAATTGATAACTTCATTCTATTATGATCCATGTGCAATTACAATTTTACTTCATTCAATTTGATCATTAGAAGGTAATTCTAGTCATACATTATTACATAGGTTCAATTCAAAATTTACAACTCAAGATCCTCCTTAATCAATTAGGCCTAGTTAAATTCATATCTAGGTGATCTTATTCTGATCAGTTAGGAATCAAGACAATTGAATTAAGAATATTAACTTAGAACCTTCATCTTGCCTCTAATGTCCTAAACCCACAATGAGCAACTTCATCATCCAAACATTAATTCATCAAATAAACCACATGAAAATATCATGTAATCATCATATAAACATAATTGAATACTACCCACTATATTAAGATTACAATAAACCCTTACCTGAAATGCAATCATCACCCTTCGTAGATTGTGGTATTTTTTATTCATGATTGAGGGAATCTATGGTGATTCCATGAACGTACAAATCAATGGATGAATAAGCTTCATATACCTTTGATTAGAGCCTTAAATCCAACTTGAAATCTTGGTGAATTTCTTCCTAGAAGTTTCCTCCAATTTCTCTTCTCCTTCAACGGTGTCCTAGAGAGAGTTTTATTGAGGAAGAGGTTTAGATTTGGAGTCTAGAGTCTAAATAGCTATTTTATTGATTTAATAATCTCCAAACCCCTAAAACAACGCCAGTTATAACTCCCCAAAGTACCCACAAGACCTCTGCACTTATTGGACCATTTGACCAATTCTAATTTTATTTAGTAAAGATGTGATCAAATCATGGATGTCACTGCTTGTCGCGGTTTCACCTCCAATTCTTGGTTCTTGATTTTTTTTGATAAAAATGGTTTGCATTGGCCCCGCATTGCAGGGAAATACTTTCCCTTTAAGTGTTGCAGGTGCGACATGCCACCACCTCCATAAACAGGTTGCCGACAGCTTTCTAGGTTAATGCTTGGGTCCTCTTTGGGGACCCTTAGGGTGGTCCCCGTGGTGTCGTACCCAAACCTTTTGAACCTTTACATGTATTATATGGAACCCTCGATCCTCAATTTGAACCTCATACTATACCAGAAAACTCCACTAAAAAAACCCTTCAACACACTAGTTCAAGTAGACTAACTTCTGGACATCCTTGGATGTTTGATCTCCACACTCTTCCAAACTCATTAAACTAACTTCTAATACAACAATGAACCCTTTTAGCACCTTATAATCCCATGAAACACATGTTAGGACCTAGTTTGACCTTATTAATTTTGGGGTCTTTACAATATCCACCAATTGGGAAACATTCGTCCTCGAATGAAACCTTCCTGAACACTTCTTGAAGGACAAACTCTAGACTAGTAGCCCATCATATATGAATTATTTCAAAAAGAAAATACCCCAATCAAGGAAACTTCAATTCCAAGCTATACATGTCTAATGAAAGTCAACATGCATGAAGGAAATATTGTTACTAACATCCAATGAGAACTAATTCCTCCTAGCTATGACATGCTAAACATACTTCATGGATCCTAGAATGCTTATTGACACAATTATGTCACAACATGACACAACTCCATGCAAGTAGGTCAATTTTATCAAGGTCTTCACACCTTCATATCATTCAGTGAACACCATAGCAACATATAATCATATAAAGATCTTATGAAAAGGGCTCACTATCCCCTACTTGTGAATAAGCCACACATGAAATTCCAAATTCAAATTCACCATCATTAGGAAACATCATAACCAACAAAGCAAATCATAATCATAAGAAATTCTGGAATTTTTTTTATAAATTCTTAGAGAAGAACATACCGTAGAGGGACATAATGAGATCATTTTAGATCACACTTGGATAGTAGAAGATAGTTTCTATCCTATTTTTATGACCATCTTCCACATAGCTTGTAGAAACTTGCTTGCCTTCCCTCACATTAGTATATATCATAAGACAATCCTTCCCCATGGGGCAACTCTCACCACCCCCGTAAAAACCATCTCTACTGGCCAAACACCTACCCTCATGTTTATTACCATACATAGGGCAAGTAGGTCATCAATACTCATTGTTCTTACCAAGAGACCTAGGTATAGAAACACTCTCATCATTATTTGTCTGAGCATTAGAATATGTTTTCCTGAAAAACCTTTATTGATTCTTACAACGACCATGTCCATCAGACCCATCATTGTCCATACTACTTCTCGTCTTCTCCTTATTAAGTTTGGATTTCTCTATTTGCTGGGAAAACACCATTAGACGTGAGATATCCATATAATTAACCAGTGTTGCCATACGACATTCTTCTTCGACTAGTTCGGACACCCCCATCATGAACCAATTCATCAAGTCTCTAGAGTTTGCTACAAAAGTTAGAGCACACTTAGCCTAAAGACTGAACTTCAAGGCATATTCCTTAAGACTCAAATTTGCTTGCTTGAGGTATAAGAATTACTTCAACTAGTCTCGCTCAATTCTCTGGGAAAGAACCTATCAAGGAAATACGACTAAAAATTTTCCTACTTTATAGGACCCTCCCTTACCGGCCAAGAATCCCTCCATTGTTTATACCAAACTTGAGTACATCTTTCAATTAATATGCGGATAGATCCACTTTCTCCCTATAAGTCAATCGCATAATAGTAAGAGTCTATAAACCTCATCTATGAACACATTTGGATCCTCCTCCCCCTTGGAGCCACTAAATTCCTGAGGGTTCATCCTCAAGAACTCCCTAATCCTATAGGCACTCATACTACCTGTAGGGTTTGCCAACACCTCCATATTGTCTTGGGTCATCACGGCTTGAGCTAAAAAATTCATACAAGTCCTGAACTCCTCTGGAGTAACATTCCCCCCTGGTGGATTATTAGGAATTTGAGGAGGAACTTGATTTCCTTGGGAGGAACCTCTTGATCCCTATTGCAATCTCCTTCCTTCAAGCATTAGCCCTACTTTTATCCATAACCTGGAAAAAATCATAGGCGAACATTACAAAAAGGGTCTACTAAAGAAAAACATTATGGCACAACTTGAAGAATGAAGAATTGGAATTTTCCTAAGCATCCAATAGCCCCCTACTCATACATTTGCCGCACCGCACACTAATGAATAAGAATCAAGTAGACTTGGTTTTGAGAAATCCTAACACCATTTTATATCCTTATGTTCTGATAGCAAGTTTGTCACGATCGGGGACCACCTCCTAAAAGTAACATGGCGTACTTGGCCACTCAGAGTTCTTGTACAAGCCCTTAAATATATTTCATTCCATATATATGAAAAGTAGCACGGAATCAAAACTTTTTCTAAAAAATATAATTCGGAATCATTTCATAAAATGGAAGAATTTCTAACATATGTCTCAAAAACCATATACAACAACATGAGTACAAATGTCTTGGGATAATTCCCATAAAAGTCTAAACATAGTAAAGAACGTAAAAAAGAACATAAGCTGGTATACTCAGATGCTATAAGGATTCACCAATCTTCACTTGTTGAAAGACTGTGGAACTCTACTCTTCAAAGCAACTCAAACTTCTCAAAACCCTACATTGGATTAGAATGTTGGTAAAATTTGTGTTAGTAAAAAATGTAACAAGCATGGAAATTCTCATACTGATGTACCATGGTATCACGATACTTTCAAAGCTTTTTCCTTAATGATTAGTGTGTGAATAAATCAATTTTGTAGTAGTTTTAACATGTTTTTATCATTGTTTTGCACGAAAGGTGCCCCAAACCAAAACGCCGAAGGCAATTGAGATTTATTGAAGAGGTGACCTACGAAGGCCATCGACGACCCGTAGATGGTGACCGTCGACTTAAAGTTCAGGCATCTACAGAACCTCAGGAAAATCTGACAAAGTGTTGGGCTACAAAACGATCGCAATCGACTGACGGTCCTGTTGAATGGTCGATCAGATCAAAGAATGTCCGAGTACCCGAAGTTGAAAATATCTAAGTATGGAAAAATGGAAGGCATCGATCGATCGTAGACGCATCGACGGACATTTTTGTTTGTCCATCAATTGATTCAGAGACGATGCCAATTGAAGGATGAAAAAAGATGCTAATTCTGGACTTACGGAGGCTGTCGTTTCATCGACGAACCATCTGTTAGGGTCATCAATTGAAGTCTCATTTTTGGAAAACTTTCCTTATTTGAATTCTTTTTAATTTAGGACAATATTTTTATACATATGGTGTAAAACCTCATTTTTGGGGTTGGTTATATAATTATTTTTCTTAGGTTGATTTTGGAGATTGGGTTTTGCAACATTAGCATTAATTGAAATTTTTGGATTTGGTTTTCAAGTGAATTCTTATTGTTTAATGTTACATTTCTTGATTTTCATCGAATTTGCCAATGTAATTTTATGATTTATTGTTTATCCAATTTTATTGTGTTCTTCTATGCATGGTAACTAAATCCATAACGAGGGTTGTGGGAACAATGGGTGATTAACACAGTAAACCTAGCTCAATAAAAATTCTCAAATAAGTTATTGCATGCAGTGAGAATTCTTTCAGATATAAGTCTTTTTAAAAAGTGCAGGCGTTAGAACTAGTCTTATTGCTACTTGTTGGACCAAGGAGGGATCTAGTGTGAGACTATCTAATAGGCTAGGCTCGATTGGTATGAAGTAATAGCTAAGTCATACATCGAATATGATGCTTAACATGACGTAAAGGTAAGAGTAATAACATAGAAACACGTAGTCGGACCAAGGTACATGATGAAATTCTCGAAATACCGGATCATGTATTTAGAGATACCTAACTTATCACTTCACATGAAAAACACTAGGGAAGAATTGTTATAGCTAAAAATACAACGTTATGAACTTATAGGGAACACTTACACCCTTGTTTCTCTCACAACTTGATAAACACAAAAGATTTTCTCCTGTTAATGGTCTTACTTAGCAATATTAAAAGATTTTTGTTTCACAAAATCCCCGCTTTTATTACTTGTTTTCATTTTTTTTAAAAGGACTTGACTAAATAGAAGTAATTATACATTGAAGTTAAGTCTAAACCATTTCCCTCGTGGAATCGATCCCAACCTAATACTTGGGTTCTTTACTTGATACAACCGCTTATACTTCTCTAGGGAGGTGTAATTTGAGCGTATCAAATTTTTGCGCCGCTGCTAGGGAAAGTGGATTTTAGCTTTAACTTTAATAACATTACTAAATTTTAGTAAATAATTTCCTAATTTTACTTTGTTCTTTTGTTTTTGTTTCTCTCATATCTAGCTCTACTGTATGACAAGTACATGGAGCTGAGGAGAACCAATACTTCCATTCGATCCTGAACTTAATCGAACACTCTGAAGAATGAATAATCAACAGAACCCAGATAATTTAGATGATGGGATGAATCGTCAACCTCTACCAGCGGTTGATGCTCACAATCAAGTGGTTGTGGAAAATTCAGTTGATGATACTTTGAGGATGCAACCTCCTATCCCTCGCCCTCAAGAGTTTTGTCGGTGAAACGTCAATATAACCGATGATGATGGTCCTTTAGTCCTATATCCTCTACCGTAGGGGGCACACGTTCTTGGTAACTAGTAGTCTGATGCAGATACTCACCGCATTGGGTTTGTTTTCAGGGCTACCATTTGAGGATCCCCATGCTCACTAAGACAAACTGAGGTTGTTGTGCAAGAGTTGTGTGGGGAAGGAAGACTTAGACATTAATGTCATCAGTAGAGAGTTTTTCCTTTATCACTGGCAGGAGAGGCCACATTATGGTTTACTAGGTTTCCCTATAATTCTATCTATACTTAGGATCAATTGAGGGATGTGCTTCTAGCACGACACTGCCCGGTGTCCAAAAAGCTCAGCCACAAATATAGAGTCAACAACTTTTGGCACAACCTGGGGAGTCGGTAAGTAGCTCTTGGAAAAGATTTACTGCATCCATGAGAGGTTTCCTAAACCACCAGATTGATGATGAGTCATTGAATTATTTCTTCTATTGGAGACAAGATGATAATATTAAGGCAGTGCTTGATACTATTGAGGGTGGTTCTTATGGTGAGTGCACATATGCCGAGAACACAGAGAAGTTGGAGAAAATCTCTCGAAATAATAAGGCTTGTAGTACTAGAATGTCGGATACTGGGAGAAACACCTTTGCAGTGCAAGCTACACACAATTCGGCCACAGATAAGATTCATGAAGGGATGTCCCAAATGAGAACTGAGCTTGGGTCGGTATTGAAACATACCACTGGAGGTGCAGAGAAGGTAAATGCGGAGAATTACTTGACTAAACCACCACCAGCAGCCTATGACTACTATATAAAGAGGATACTTATGCAGTGAATAGACAGACGAGGGATTTTCGACTGAACTCCCAAGGCTACAATTAGAAGAATTGGTGTCAGGGTAAAGGAAATCAAGGTCGGAACTATGGGTATTAAAATAAAGAGGGACAGTATGTTCAAGAGGGAAACTACAACTGCGACAATAACTTCAATATTGATAACTATAGTAACAGAAATGATCAAAGTGGGCCCTATGTTTATCCTCAAAATCGGGAAGTATCTCCTAGGGATGGCGGATGTAGTATGGTGCGAGTTGAAGATATGTTGCTGAAGATGATGAGAAGGTTTGATGCTAGTGATGAGCACTCCAAGGAATAGAGAGGTAATTTGGATAATATTGGGCAAAAGGTGGATGCACATGCAGTCTCGATTAATTATCTTTAGTTACAAATGGCTCCATTCACCAATATTGTTAACCCTCTAAAATCGGGCACTCTTCCTAGAAATACCGTTAAAAATCCTTCAAATGATGGACATTGCATGTCAGTCACTACTCGATGAGGTAAGCAAACTATTGAATCACTTGTGCCGTATGTGGTAGATGATGAGATGAGACAAGATGATGAGGTGGTGGAAACAAGTGGTGAATTGGTAGACAATGCGGGGAAAGAAGCTGATGAACCCCTGAAAGTGGTCCCCATTGCTAGACCACCTCCACCATTCCCTCAGATATTAATAAAGAAGACTAAGGATGGTAAATATAGACGTTTTATCACTATGTTGAAGAAGCTTTCCATTAATGTCCCTTTGACAGAAGCTTTGGACCAAATTCCCGGTTATGCCAAGTTCATGTAAGATATGGTTACAAAGAAGAGATCGGTAGGTTTTGAGAATGATGTCTTAATGCAGCATTATAGTGCTATCCCTACAAGATTTTTTGTGTAGAAGAACGAAGATCCGTGTGCTTTCACTATTCCATTTACCATTGGATTGCTACACTTCGCCAAAGCACTATGTGATCTAGGTGAAAGCATAAATCTTATGCCTCTTTCCATTTATAAGAAATTTGATTTGGGTGACCCAAAGCCCACTGCAGTGCAGTTACTGATGGCCGATCGAACAATGAATAGGCCCATCGGGATACTCCATGATGTGCTTGTGAAAGTTGAGTCATTTATATTTTCGACATATTTTGTGATTCTTGACTGTGAGATTGAATTTGAGGTCTCTATTATTCTTAGAAGGTTGTTGCTTGCTACTGGTCGCACATTGGTTGATATGGAGAAAGAGTAGATAATGTTTAGGTTGAAAAATTAAGAAGCAACATTCAACATTTGTAGGTCCATGAAGAAGAGTGGTGATCTACGAACGGTAACTTCTATATCCTAAGGGGTTGTGAGTACGTCTGAGGTAACAATATAAGAGCACCTAGGTGTTAAGGCACTAGCGAAAATGATCATGAATTTTAAGAGTGATGGTATTAAAGATTATGGGTGTTTGGTTGCGGAAATTGAACAAAGCCAATATCGGTCCAAACCAAAGAAATTAGATCTAGATATGAAGCATCACGAGTCTCCACCTACGAGACCATTTATTGAGAAGGCTCCAAAATTAGAGCTTAAGGATCTACTACCTCATACGAGGTATTTTTTCTTGGGTAGAGATGACACTTAGCCGATAATCATTACATCTGATTTGAATGGGCAACGAGTAGAGTGTTTGGTGGATGTTTTGAAGAGGTTCAAATGAGACATTGGTTGGACTATTGCAGACATTATTGTGATCCCTCCCAGCATTTGTTCATACAAAATCCAACTCATGCCCGACCACAAGCAAAGTATTGAACACCAGAGACGGTTGAATCCACCTGTGCAAGAGGTAGTGACGAAGGAGATCATTAAGTGGTTGGATGCCAGAGTCATATATCCTAGTGAAGATAGTAGTCGGGTAATGCCCTGTTCAGTGTGGACCACAAAGGGGGGAATGACAAGAGTACCTACTAAGAGGAACGATCTTTTTCAAATGAGACAGTTGACTAGATGGGGAGTTTGTATGGATTACCAGAAACTAAATGCATAGACTGAGAAGGACCATTTCTTTATGCCCTTTATGGAGAGGATGTTAGATAGACTCACAAGAAAAGGGTGGTGTTTTTTTCTTGATCTCTATTGCCCCGGAGGCTTAAGATAAAACCACATTTATTTGCCCTTATGGGACATTCACATTCAAGAGGATGTCGTTTTGGTTTTGTAATGCACAGGCCACTTTCCAAATATGTATGATGTCGATATTCTTCGGTATGGTGGAGGAAACTATTGAAGTGTTTATGGATGATTTTTAGTGGTTGGTGACTCATTTGATCTGTGTTTGAGTCACTTGGCTGAGGTTCTAAAAAGATGTGAAGATTGCAATCTTGTGCTAAATTGGGGAAAATGTCACTTTATGGTGAAAGAAGGTATATTGGGCCATTGCATCTCGAAAAAGGGGTTAAAGGTTGATCGAGCAAAAGTTTAAGTTATAAAGAGATTACCGCCACCCATCTCTGTAAAGGGTGTGAGAAGCTTTCTGGGACATATAGGTTTCTACCGGAGGTTAATTAAGGATTTCTCAAAAATTGCACATCCTCCAAGCAACTTACTTAAGAAGGAATTTAAACTCTATTTTGAGGAATCATGTTGAAGGTATTTGGAGAGTTGAAGAATAAGTTGGTGTCTATGCCCATAATTATTTCTCTAGATTAGATTAAGCCATTTTAGGTGATTTGTGATGCTAGTGGGGTTGCTCTTGCTGTTGTATTGGGACAAAGAAGGGATAAAATCCTTCACCCCATATATTATGCATGTAAGTCCCTAAATGAAGCACAAAAAACTACACAATGATTGAAAATGTGCTCCCTGCGGTGGTATTTGCTTTTGAAAACTTTTGCTCCTATTTTCTTTGCACGAGACTCATAGCACATACTGACCACTCTGCTTAAAGGTACTTGATGGAAAAGAAGGATCTGAAACCAAGGTTTGATTAGATGGGTTCTACTATTGCAAGAGCTTTATTTTGAGGTAAAATATAGAAAATGGACTGAAAATCAAGTTTCCAATCACTTGTCAAAATTGGAGGATGAAGCTATGCGAGAGTTTGGTGAAAAGGCTAAAATTGATAATACCTTCTCTGATGATCATGTATTAGCCGCTTCTCATAACTTAATTCCATGGTTTACCGATTTTGCAAATTATGTGGCTACTGATATATTCCCATCGGACTTGTCCGTCCATCAGAGGGGTTATGGTGATGGGCTTATTTTCCGTTTCAAGTTAGAAGTGGAAATGCTATGTGTTTTGGAGGCATGCACTCCTTGCATGTGGGTGGGCACCATTGTGGTATTCGGACTACCGACATGATTTTGCAGTGTGAGGACTATTGTCCAATAATTCATCAAGATGCTCATGAGTTCTCCAAGTCATGTTATAGGTGTCAAAGAGATGGAGGAATTTTGAAGAGGCAAGAGCTCCCTTTAAATCCCATTATAGTGATTGAGTTGTTTAATGTATGGGGCATTGATTTTATTGGCCTGTTTGTGAGTTTTAATAAGATGCAATATATACTTGTGTCGGTGGACTACGTGTCATAATGGATGGAAGCCATAGAACTTTCTAACAATGATGGGAAAAGTGTCACCGCATTCTTAAAAAAAAATCTTCTCCAGATTCGGCATACCTAGGGCAATTATTTGTGATGGTGGGTGTCACTTTTGCAATAAGTTGTTCTTAGGGCTATTGGAGAAATATGGAGTTCACCACAATGTGGTCACTCTGTACCATCCACAGACTAGTAGGCAAGTTAAGGTGTCTAGTCGAGACATCTAGCTGATTTTGACGAAAATGATAAATTCTAGTAGGACGGATTGGTCAAGAAGGCTTGATGATGCTCTTTGGGCCTACCATATTGCATACAAGACCCTTACATGTATGTCTTCATACCTGCGAGTTGAGTTAGAGAACAAGGCCATGTGGGCGATTATGATACTTAAGATGGATTGGAATGAAGCAATGGAATAAATACTTAATGGGTTGAATAAGGTTGATGAGTTTCACCTAAAAGCATATGAAAGTTCATCCATCTACAAAGAGAAGATGAAGAAGTACCATGACCAAAAGATTCAAAAGTGTGAATTTCCAGTTGGGACTTGTTGCTTATATTCAAATCTAGGCTACGCTTATTTCCGAGCAAACTAACGTCCAAGTGGATGGGGCCATTCCTTATTACTAAAGTGCACTCACATGGAGCGGTTGAGTTGGAGAACAAGGAGGGTGAAAAGTTCACTTTCAACGAGCAAAGAATCAAGATTTATCTAGGGCATGAAGAGAGTGTTAACGAAGTTATTGAGGCATATCGCCTTGATGAAATCTGAGTAATCAAGGATTGTGCGTCGTGTCGCGATGTTAAATCAAGCACTTCTTGGAAGGTAACCCAAGGTGTATCTCTAGCATACATTAGGTTTTTCTTTTCTTTATGGAAATAGTTGCATTCTCTTGTTTCGTTTTTCTTTTACTCATCTTCATGCATTATGTTTTTAATGTGTTGGCTAGAGATTAGTTTAGGTTTCTTGTCTTAAAAGTGTCCAGAAAAACACAAAGAATAGGTTAATGGGTGTTCAATGTGCAGGGACCAAAACAAAGAGTTCTGCATAAAATGATCTTGTGCACAAATTAGGGACCCAATCAACGGACCGTAGAAGGTGTCTGTAGATCCCAGGTATGTCTTAAAATTTTGTCTAAGTCTATGTGCAATCGACGGTCCAATCAAAGATCCGTCGACTGACCTATGGACCATCGACCGGATGACGTCTTTCCTAAGAACCAGTTACGTGATCCGATCCAACCAAGTATATTAAAAGAAAACTATTCATTAACCTCAAAAATCATTTCAAATTCTTTCCAAACCGTTTTCCTTGCCTTATTTCCTTCCTTTCCCATTAATTTCCCATATCCTTCCGTTCCATTTTCATCAGAATTCCCAAACTCCCACAACCTTCAGCTTCCCAATTCTTTTTCATTTGTCATGTTTTCTCTGGCTGGTTATCGAAGGCGAGCATGTAGATTCTATAGAAGATCACCTACACATTCACTCAACTACTATTTTCAATTATTTCGATTCCCTTTGCTTAATGAATTCTCGTTCATTTGTGGTTAGAAATGAAAAATTAGAATGTGGGTCATGACTAGGACGAAAGTGTATGTGTTTGATTGTTAAAAATGGGTGATACGTCCTTTGAAATGATAGAAAGTGAATGGGTAGGAGTGTAATCTTTTTAAAATATGATTGTTGCCATTCCGGCTTAGGGTTTGATATCATCGTAGAATTGGAGATTGAACCTTGTGATATGTTGGGAAAACCTATAAGGGTCTAAAAGGTCTCTAAATGTGCATCTATAAACAGGTTTGAAATCTGTCTCTAACTAACATCACGAGACCCCGTCGATGGACTATCGGTTGATTGACGTGCCGTCGATGAGGTCAGTAAATTGATCTACCTTAAAATTGTTGACTCTTAAACGACATAAGTGGACTACGGTTCGTTGATTGATCGATGGTCCATTCTGCATGTTTGTCGTTTCTAATTGAAACCCAAATGTGTGAGAGCTTAGAATTTATCCTAAGTGTCAAATGACGGAAGTGTACAACAGTTCCTCGATTTATTAACGGGTCGTTTTGTTCGTCCAAAGTTTCCCACTGATAGGTAATCATAATAAAGACTAAAAAAATTCCCAAGTAACCAATGAGTGACAATATCGACAGTCCGTCGATAGTTCCCCTCAACTAATACTACAGTACTGCGCTGGACTTTGATTTATGTTTCATTTTCCTAGTTTGATTGTCTTGTTTGTTTAGTAAGAATGATATGAGACTAATTTTTTTTTTCCAGGTACATATGGCCCCCCAGACCGGACATCTTCTATTCCAAGGGCATGTCTAAGACTGTGGCACCATCCCGTCGAATGATTGGCACTTCCGATGAATACGTGACTCCAATCACCTGGACCCCTAAACCAGCAGCAACAGTCACTTGGGGAACAACCTATAAAGCGGCTTCTGGTGTAGTCACTATCTCCAACTCTGATGACGAGAGAACACTGACCGGCATACTGTATGGGTATGGTTCGGGTTCTGAAGGAGGTTCTGGCTTCGAAGAGGCATCATGTTTAGAGTCGTCCCTCTCTATGGGGTCGAATGAGGCCACTGCATCTGGTTCCAGATCACTTGGAGCAACTCACCGAGGGGAACTTGCCCGCCATGCCACGTCTGATGAGGCCCATAGTTCGGAGTCTGCTACAGCATCCCAGGATGATGTCCATGCAATTACTGATGAGCCAAACTTGTTGTGCGTCGATGGTCATTATCATGTCTTCAGGGACGCATAGCTGCTGAATGACATGATGGTGATGACTTGGTTTGTGACAGTCGAGCGGAAAGTTCTTACAGGGAGTTTTCACACTGATGTGCATATCTTGTTTACCCGCCACATGCTTGATTGGACGGCTAGGATTCTGGGGTCATATAGAGAGGAGGTTCTTAGAGAGTTCTACGCCTAATATGTGGCGACTCTCAGAGGTTCTTTGGATAGGTGGATGAAATCGTCCAAAGAGGACCCACTCACACAGGTTTTAGTTAGAGGTTGTCGGGTGGATATTTCTCCTACTTCCATCCGCCGCATCCTGTACGGTGTGCCCACTGGTGCTGCAAGGGATCTTCTTACTCTGGAATTTTATCACAAGTGAAATTCAGTCAAGAGTGGCCAGTTTCAGAGGTGTAGAGATCATAAAGTCCACCAAGAGGTGGATTGCACAACATATTTCCATAGACGGTGAGGGACCAATTCGGTATAGGACCTCAGAGGCCTTATCAGAAAGACCAACCTCACTTTCACAACCAAGTTCTTCTGGCTGTTAGTCGGCCACCGCCTATCTCCCACGACAGCAGATAAAATTCTTACATGGGATAGAGCAATATTATTTGCAGCATTAGGGATCACGTTGGATATCAACTTCACGAAGTTATTGAGCTTGGTGATACATGAGAGGTCTTTTAAAACTTCTAAAACTTACCCATTCACCTGTTGGATCTTCCAGTTATGCAGGGATGTTGGAGTACCCATATGGCACCGTGATGCCCTCCGTACTTTGACCGGGACTGTGGATATAGGTCTCATCAGGGATAAGGCCAATGTGGAGGCACCTCGGAGAGGGCCTAGAGTTATGTTGCAACGGCTGAGTGAGAATTTAGCGGATGCGGTAGAGTTATCCCTATGGGCTTATCCTCCCACTTTAGAGCCTACTGAGACCACCCTGGCGGAGTCCGCTCGTGGCACAAGTAGAGCACCCAGTTCCTCCCGGTCTACTCCACGATCTCCAACACTGGTTGCGATATCTGGGATCCAGAAGTTAGAGGCCCAGGTGGCCACCTTGCTGAATCATATCCAGCCTTGGATGCAAAAATCTATTGTGGAGGCTGAGGAAAGGATTGAGAAGAGGGTGGCCCAGCAGACGGAGCAAAAGATTCAGGAGGTTCATTAGTGCCATGATGCATTTAAGTTGCGGGTTCTTGCACGCGCAACCCC
Source organism: Solanum pennellii (assembly GCF_001406875.1). Lineage (NCBI taxonomy): Eukaryota > Viridiplantae > Streptophyta > Magnoliopsida > Solanales > Solanaceae > Solanum > Solanum pennellii. The sequence goes on along the minus strand of NC_028640.1, from coordinate 48,977,336 downwards.
CACCATTGACTTGACTACTATTTAGGAGGTTGTGTAGAGTTTGCGGGCAGATATTGATTGTATCCTAGAGATAGGGGACATGAGCCCGAGACTGAACCTATTGAGCTAGCGAAGGACACGTGTTGCTCCATTATTTACTGCCCCCACTGCACCACCTGAGTCTTATGAGGGGTGCCAACAGGCACCGTTCCAGTTGCACCTCTGGTAGAGAGGATCTCATGCGATAAAGAAGGAGCGGACAAACCTTGAGGGCACCTCTGGTATAGAGGGCTCGAGAGTTGGCTGTTACGACATCTAGTTCCAGACCTGAGGCTTTTGACAGGAGTACCATTGAGGGTGAGGAGATTGTTGTGGGCACCGCTGAGGGTGTCCCTACTAATGTGGTTCCGGGTTCCAGGAAACCGGACCGGCCTGCTTTTTTATCATTGGTGCTATGCACCTCAGGTTTGCTTCACCTACCACCCCATTTTTATACTTTTCATGCATTGGGGAGGATTGCATGTTTTTTTATTGGGGGTGGGGTAAATGGAATGTGAGTTTTAGGGTGAAGTCTGAGTAGCCCAAATCGCGATCCTCTCTAAGGGGTTTTCTTGCATGTGTTCTTTTTCCCTAAGTGACTTATTACTTTCCTGTTGAATTGACATGTCGTAACTTGTTCAAATTATGAAAGTGACATATGAAGTATGATGTCTATGTATAAACGATATCTCGTTCTAAGAAAATGCTTGCATGAAAAGGTATAAGGTAGTAGAATGTGTTGGCTCTAATCATGATAAGAGGTGCACAGATTGCATGACCCTCAATCTAACACAAAAACTAGGTGTCCGACAATATGAAAGTGTATCAAGGTGTTAAGAGAGTGTGAAGAAGTATTGTTACACTATTTGTACCTAGCTAGAACTTGTCCGGTTAGTCCTACAAAAAGAATCTGTGTTAGACAACTAGGAAAGGATCATAGGTCCTTGTTAAAATTAGGAAACATCTAGCCTATGGTAAGTGAACCAAATGAAATTGTTATCCCTTTTTATCCAAATATATTAAGCCTATAATAGACCCTTTTTTTCACCAACTCACGTTCCTTAGGTATAATGTGTTGGCACTGGTTCCTTCTTTGATATGTGCACCTAAAATTAGGCCAAAGCATAAGTTCAGGGTGGCTAATGCAAAAACATACCTCGTCTTGGCCCTGAACCAACTATGGGTAATGTGTACCTTGACTATTGGCAATGCCATAAATTGAGGGTTGCTATTATGATTGATGACCCGAAATGCGAGTATGAAAAGAGTAATGTTGAAAAGATAAGGAAAAGTGATCAAGAAAAGTGACTCTAAGAGAATTAGCAATTGAATGAAGAAAAAAAAGAAAAAAATATAGTGTTGAGCAAAAAGAAGTAAGAGTCACTTCAACAAAGAATAAATGAGAAAGCAAGACAAAGATAGCAAGAAAAGAAAAAGTAGGGCATAATAGAAAATGAAGAGGTAGGACGTTTAGCCGTAATGTTAAGAGGGCAAAATTTCACGAAAATGTACCCATATGTACTATACCTTACCATGAGCCTACATTACAAGCCAAGAAAGTCCTATCGTGATCCTAAGAGTCTAATGTGGTGAAATTAAGGAGTGAAAATAAGGGCAAGCCTATGGAGACAAGTACTAACTAGATGTGAATTTGTTTTGACCGTGAGTGTTGAATAATGATCCTTATACTCAATGTTCAAATTAGTGTGAAAAAAAAAGAGTATATATTTTAAAGTGAGGGCACTAGTTGCAATATCGGAAAGTTAGTACCTTGGCGAGAGGCTAAAGATTAGAGGTGTCGATGCATGGGGACTCTATTTTATGGTCTTATCTAAATAAGTGACCTTATCAAGCCTAAGAGTAAAAGCATCCACTAAAGCAAAAAACAAGTTGGGATTGATAGGCTTGTGATTGCGAAAGCTCAAGAGAGGAACTTTTGTACAATGTGTTGTGTTGAGGCATACTGTGTCGCTTCAGGACAAACAATGAATTTATGTTGAGGGTGTTGATGTAGCGTGGTTTTGTGGTACTTTCAATGTTTTTTTCTTAACGATTGGTGTGTGTCTAGAGCCTTTTTGTAGTAGTTTTTACATGTTTTTATCTTTGTTTGAAATAAAGGTGTCCAAAACCAAAACACAAAAGACAGTTGAAATTTATTACAGAGGTGACCCATGAAAGCCATCGAGGCCCATCGTTCCATCGATGGACCGTAGATGGTGACTGTCAACTTAAAATTCAAGCATCAGGAGAAACTCGGAGAAATCTGACCAAGTGTGGGGCTACGAAAGGATCGACGGTATGTCTTTCAATCAACAGACCATCCTGTTGAATCGTCGATCAGATAAGAGAAAGTCGCAGTACCCAAAATTGAAGAATGTCTAAGTATGGAATGACGGAAGGCATCGATGGATGGTAGACACATCGACTAACCGTGATGTTGGTCTGTCGATTGAAGCAGAGAAGATGTGAATTAAAGGACGAAAACAGATTCTAAGTCTCGACTTATGGAGGCAGTTTTTTCATCGACAAACCGTCTATGGGGGTTGTCGATTGAAGCCATGTTTTTGGACAAATTTTCTTATTTGAATTCCTTTTTATTTAGAACAATATTTGTTATACATAGGTTGTAAAACCTCATTTTTGGGGTAGGATTCTCTGACTACTTTGCTTAGATTATTTTTGGAGATTGGGTTTTGCAACTTTAACATTAATTCAAATTTCTGAATTTGGTTTTAAAGTGAATTCCTATTGTTTCAAGTTGAATTTCTAGATTATCTTTGAATATGTCTAAATAAATTTATGATTTATTATTTATCCAATATGAATTGTGTTCTTCTATGCATGGGTAACTAAATCGAGAACTAGGGTTGTTGGAACCATGGGTGATTTACAAAGTAAACCTAGCTTAATAACAATTCTTAAATAGGTTATTGCATGAATTGATAATTCTTTCGCTTAGAAGTCTTTTAACAAGTGCACCCGTTAGAACTCACCTTATTGCTACTTTCCAGACAAAGGAGGTAGTTAATAGGAAAGGAATTTTGAAGATAGATTAAGTGGGGTACTATCTAATAGGCTAGTCTCGATTGGTGCAAAGTAATAACTAAGTCATACATCGAATACAATGCTAAATATGAAGTAAAGGTAACAATTAGTAACTTATACGCACGTAGCCGAACCAATGTACGGGGTTAACTTCTCTAAATGTCGGCCAAGGATTTAGAGATACCTAACTTATCACTTTCCATGCCAAACACTAGGGAAGAATTGTTATAGCTAGGAATACTGTGTTATAAACCTATGGGGAACACTTAAAGCCTAGTTTCTGTCACACCTTGATAAACACCAAAAATTTGATCATGCTACTTGTTTTACTTAGCAACATTAAAAGACAATTGTTTCAAAAAATCCCCCGTTTTATTACCTTTTTTCGGAAAGGACTTGACTAAATAGAAGTAATCGTACATTAAAGTTAAGTCTAAACCATTTTCCTCATGGTATCGACCCCAACCTAATAGTTGGGTTCTTTACTTGATACGATGACTTATACTTCTTAGAGAAGTGTAATTTGAGCGTATCACATACCAAGCATAATATATCTCAAAGGGATTAGTCAACAATAGTCATAATCATAAGAGATAAAAGCATAAGCATAACATGAATATAATAAACATAAGAAATAATCATAAAGCATATAAGAGATCATACTTAAATTATTTGTCCGTCTTACTCAAGTAAACTACTTAGCAATCCACCTCCAAGTATACTTATGCAAGTCAAAGGTAGCATCATTTACTACTACCAAAGTTAAGTACCTCTCTTTGGTGATTCTTGATCATAATTTACTCTCTTAATTAAGACCTAAGTTCTTCATAACATTTGATCACTATGCCCCTAGATAACCTCAAAGCACACTTGTGCAATGCAAGTGAGGCATCCCATTCTACCTCACACAATAAGCATATCTTAAAGTAACCCTATTCCATATCAAAAACATTAGGTGTCACTAGTAGACTTACTTCATATATACAAGGAACTACCATCTTATGTCAATCATGTCATGGGGAGCAAATATAGTCACTATCCAAGCTAAACATAAATCATGTAGGGGTCATGTCATAGGTAGCTTCAAGTCATACTTGTGACATGTATGAATGGCTTCTCATACTACCATCCTTACTAAGTACTTCTCTAGGATATCCTATCCAACCTAACTTATCTTGAATTCTTGTCTATTAATCTTAACATGCTAACATAATAGACCTACTCCATGGAAAACATCTCAACATACAAACCAAGATAACAAAGGAAGGATACAATAGTACTAACCTAACCACCATGAAACCAATCATGTAGATGCAAGAAAATCCATATGTGAGAATGAATCCTCAACTCTAAGATACCATGAGAAACCAATCGCAAGTTATTCCATGAAATACACCTTGCATGCAAGCTACCATTAGGAGAGTATAGGCCTTTCCCCTAAAGCTTCCTTGAAATTGTTTTGGCCAAACCAAGTAAAGCTATCATGATAAATCATTCTTGAAATATAATATCAAACTAAACATGGGAGATCTTGCTTCCTCCATCCCAAGCTACCATGAAATTCATCGCCTCAAGCTACCATGAGTATTTTAACTCAATCCTCCATGAGATTCATCATCTCAAGCTTCCATGAAGGAGTCATAACTCAACCTCAAGCTATTATATCTTGGTATTATCTTACAAAGTCAATTACAAAGAAGTGCCTATACAATACAACTTCATGCTATTCTTAGTATATCATGCCTTAATTCAACTTAAATTCTTAGGTCAACCTACAATCCATCTACATGAGAGAACTTGCTTGCCCTAGCTTATTCATGTTAAGTGTAAAAGAGAAGAAGAATAAATCATCACAATCCCCTCATAATAACTTCACACCCCAAATCCCTAACATCAATGACATACAATCCCTATAATTGATTGCTAACTTCAATCTATTATGATCCATGTCCAATTACAAGCTTTCTTCATTCAATTTTATCATTAGAATGTAATGTAGTTATACTTGATAAAATAGGTTCAATTTCAACTTTACAAGTTAATATACTCCTTAATAAAGTAGGCCTAGTTCAAATCATATCTAGGTGATCTTATTATGATCAATTAGAATTCAAGACAATTGAATAAAGAAGATTAACTTAGAACCTTCATCTGGCCTTTATTGGCCTAAACCCACCTTGAATATCTTCATCATAAAAAAATTAATTCATCAACTAACAAACATGAAAACATCACATAATCATCATATAAACATAATTGGATGCTATAAACTAGATTGGGATAATAATCAAGCCTTACCCACAATGTAATCATAATCCTTCCTGGATTGGGGTATTTTGGATTCACAATTGAGGGTACCTATGGGGATTCCATGGATGAATAATATTCCATACCTTTTATTTCATCCTTAAACCAAGCTTGCATTCTTGGTGGATTTCGTCCAAGAAGTTGCGTCCTATTTCTCTTCTTCTTCAATGATGTTCTAGACAGAGTTTTATAAGGGAAGAGTTTTTGATTTGAAGTATAGTGTCTAGATGGATATTTTATTTCTTAAATATACTTCAAACCCCAAAATAACCTCCAATAAGTAATCCCAAAAGTTCCCACAAGACCCATACACTTATTGGACCATTTAACCAATTCTTATTTGACTTAAAAAGGATGTGACAAAATCTGGAATGTCATTGAGCATCACGGGGGCACCACCAATTATTGATTATGGAATTTTATTTGAGACAGAATGGTTTGCGTTAGCCCAACGTCGCAGGGAAAAGTTTTTCCTTTAAGTACTGCAGGTGCGACGCGCCACCACCTCCACAAATAGGCTGCTCAACACCTTTCTAGGCAAACGTTTGGGTTTCGTTGCGAATCCTTAGTGTTGTCCCCAAGGTGTCGTACCCGAACATTTTATCCCTTTACATTTTAGGCTATGAGTAAGAATCCTCGATATTCAATTTCACCCTAATATTATACCCCAAAACTCCACCGAAAAACCCTACTACACACTAGTTAAACTAGACTAGCTTCCGGATGCCTTGGTCTTCCTTGGATGTGTTAAACCCTAACTACATCAGAAATATTTGATGACCTTTCTCTCAAAAACCGGTGTACTACAATTTCTTTTATAAATTAGGTTTTCATGAAAACCTACCTCTCTTCTTCAATAATAATTATGAGGTTATTCACTTCACATTTTCTTATTCCTACTTTATCTTCTTCTACTTATAATATTGTATTTTGTCCATTAAAACATTATAGTCATGTATCAACCATTCATTAGGTATGTACATTATGTTGAAAAAGATGAATCTAAATTCAAAGAGGATTATCAAATAAAATATCAAGTACGCTAATGAATTAGTCGTTATAAGTTTTATCGTGGTGTGCACCCAAAGGTAGAAATATTATGTTTTATGCTTTAAAATATGTAGATATCACTAAAAAAGGGTTAAACTGGGAGGGTTAATGTTCAAATTGTTGGGTTTATAACCCTGCTAGTTTATTTAGAATATGTGTCAGATATTGTAGAAATGAAACAATTAGCTACTTTTAGGATTTTAAAATTATGTTATTAAAGTCCTATTTGAATTATATTTAGGAGTTAATTGTTGATATATTTAATTTTAAGTAAATTGATAAGTTAGTATCTTATTTTTATTTTTTTAGTTAGAAATTATCTATAAATGCAAGTATGTGGATTATTAATAAAATAATTGCCTTTGATAATACGACAACATTTGTTTCTCTTAATTTTTTTTAAAAAAAACAACAAGTGGTATCTATAGGCTTCTTCTTGAGAGACCTGTGAGTAGAAAAATGAATTCTTCAAACAGTTTTTCACGAATGGCTGCTTCTATTTTTGATGGTGAGAATTATCAACTATGGGTTATGAAAATTGGAACTTACTTGGAGACTCTTGATTTTTGGAAACTGTTGAAGAGGATTATGAAATAAATCCGCTGGCAAATAATCCCACTGTGGCCCAAATCATTAGTAACAAGGAAAACATAATCATTAAGTCGACGGAGAAAGCAACTTTGTTTGTTGATGTTTTGCCAACTATTTTCACTAAAATCATGTGTCTAACATCACCAAAAGATATTTAAAATTATCTGAAGAAAGAGTATTGTGGAGATTCAAGAATACGAGGAATGAAGGTATTAAATCTAATGAGGGAATTCTAATTGCAGAGAATGTATGAGTCAGAAACAGTCAAGGAATACTGTAACAGATTGTTTGGTATTGTCAACAGGGTAACATTACTTAGCACTGAATTTAAAGATACAAGAAATGTTGAAAAAGTTCTTGTTAGAATTACCGAGAGATATGAAGCATGTATAACTACTTTGGAAAACAAAAGATATGTCCAAAATTAGCTAGACAGCATTTTTAAATTCACTATCGGCTCAGGAACAAAGGAGACTTATGAGGCAACATCGCAACGTTGAATAAACATTAGTAGCCAACAACAAAACTCAATGCAACGGTAAATTTTTGAAAAATTACCACCTTGTCAGCACTGTGGAAAAAATGACATCCTCCATATAAATGTTGGAAAAGTCTAGATGCACAATGAAAGAATTTCAAACAACTAGGTCATGAAGCTGTAATTTGCAAAAATAAATTTTAAAAGGACGAAGCAATTGTCCAAGTCACTACTAAAGAATAACAAGAAGAAGAAGAAGACCACTTGTTTGTGGCAACTTGTTTTCAACCAAAAAACTTATTTTTTGATGATTGATAGTGGTTGTACAAACCACATGACATATGAAAGAAATCTTTTTAAAGAGTTCATTCCTATGGAAAATAAGAAAGTCAGAATTGTGAATGGTGATTGTGTTACTTTAAAAGGAAAAGGATTTATTTCAATTAAAAAAAATTGAAGTACAAATATAATTTCAAATATTTTTTATGTTCCTGATATTGATAAATATTTCTTTAATGTTGATCAAATAATTGAAAAGAGATTTAAATTATTGCTCAGAGACAAATATTGTCGAATCTTTGATTTTACTAAGCAAAATATTTTACAAGTTGAAATGAGAGGTAAGAGCTTCTCATTTATGCCAACATAAGAAGCCCACAAGCCTTGCATGACAAAAGACGAATTATCAAATTTTTTCACAAGATCAATTTCAGATAAGACTACAATCTACAATTATTTGTCCAAGGAGTGTTGAAAATATGTCTCAGATATTGCCAAAATAAAATAGCTAAACATTTTTAGGATTTTTAAATTATGTTAGTAAAGTCCTATTTGACTTATATTTAGGAGTTAGTTATTTAATTTGTTATTTAAATTAAACCGATAAGTCAATATCTTATTTTTTCTTTTTTTAGTTAGGAATTATATATATAAATGCAAGTGTATGGATTATTAATAAAATAATTCCCTTTGATAATACTACAATATTTTTTCTCTCAAAATCTTTCTCTGTTATTTTCTTAATATCATTATTAAAAACCAACATAGTTACTATTACAGGTGTTTGAAGGACTCTTGTAGTTACGTGTGCCAGAATTAATTTATGGTAGTTTTTATGCTACCAGACAACAATTTGCGGCAGTAAAATATCGACAGTTTTAACCCTCATAATCTAATTCAGGAAATAAATTCATGGAGTTTCTAAACATTCCCAATCATTCTTATAAAAAGTTTAGTATCTCTTTTTTAAGACTTGTGCCTACACGGTGGACGTGGCTGGCACCGGCGAACCATCGCTGGTCCCCTAGATAAACCTTGGCCTGACTCAATACTCAGTGGAAGACTTATTCAACAATATAGGAATGCAAAACTCAACTTTGAATGTCCCATTAATAAAATTGTTTAGGTTAAAACTATCTGAAATACTCAAATAAATATAGGTGTGCAGCTCACAAGAGAAATGTGAAAAGACTCCTTAATTACTATTTTCTATGAAGCCATTAAATACTACGATGTATGTCAGGACAAGATCAATGACATACTAACAAAACTGAAATCTAATTTTGGAGCCCTCTGGAAGAAAGGAGGCTCACAAAGCTAGATGAAATGTAATGAGATTAGGGAAGCGCCGGAGGATGATCCTGAACACATGTATCTGCATTATGAAACAATCCAGGCCATATGACGCCAGTACATCGTATGTACGATCATGCAATGTAAAAATGAGCATAGGGATATATAATTGAACTGATAGAAAGGGAAAACATATTCACCTCAACTTAAACTCAACATGAAAGAAACAATAAAAGATGCAATATATAAAGCTTTTAAAACTGTAGAAAATAACTCAAATGTGTATAAGTGTCTCGTCCACGCTGTTAGAAATTTCGGGTACCTTGCTGGGGTATAGAACACCCTCAGCTAAGTGGATACCCTAAGCTATGCTTTAAACAAGAAATCATTTGAAAAGTATGATACTTTACCCATGTTGGCATATATGATTTATGAGAATTTTATGTTGTCTGAACTCATTATCATATCGGTGCTAAATAGTATCCCCGTTAATATGTAGAACTCATGTTCAAATGTAGAAAACCATAATTCAACCTTGAGATAATTACTCAAACGTTTCTTTTGAAAGAGTTGTTGCTCAAAAACTCCTCATGAACTCATTTAGAAATCAAGGTTTCCTCTTATTTTAAATGTAAAACTGCTAACACTTAGGAACAATTAGTTCCCTTATCTAAGATTGAAACATGAAACTAAATTCTCCTCGTTATATTACTCATTCACACAAGTCTTAAAATAACTTTTACACGATTGTAAAACACTTCTCAAAATGACTCAAAAATGTTTCTGCAACTTTACTCTCAATCATTAATCAGAATTAAAATGAAGATTTACGAGTAATTATTAGAATATATATATATTCTAATAATTACTAGTTGGTAGTTAGAAGAGAGCGAAAAACTATATTGAGAAAACAAGATAATAACTAACTGAGATAACAACTATAACTAACTGACTAAGCTACGAGTTAAGTAAGTTAATCAACAATATTTAACTAACGAAACTAACTATGCATAAAATATATTCTCAATACACCCCATCACAAGTGTGATATGAGGCCTTCATATCAAACTTGAACATGAGGCTACTTTGTTTTACACCAGTGAGACCTTTATATATATCTGGACATAATTAAAATCTATGTTCGATTTGAGGAGGATATTACATAATGTGTAGGACAGATTGACTATAAAAATGTACCATAATATGTTTACAGAATGGTATATCCAATTTTGTCAAAAGTATGTCCACCCACTAGCTCACCAAGAACTTTCAAGTAGTACCCTTATTATGCCCCTTCTGCAGATAAAGATATAGTCTCTTGTATAATGACCTCTTTAAGTGTTATTCATGGAGAAGGATTACATGGGTTTTTTCTCCAGGATCGATATCCCATTGAATCAAAAATGAAAATGAACAGCATTAACCCAAACTTTTTAGGGGATGCATGTACAGAGGACAACTCTAATTAACAACAATGGACGGAATTAGAAGTGGACAAAAATGCATCACCGGAAATGAAGCACGAGTAAAATATTTTTATATAAAGCTGGACATAATTAAAATATATTGTTCGGTTAGAGGAGAGTGTTACACATAAGTAGTGTCTTTGTATATAATATTACATCAAATTTGTAGGAATTTATGAGAATATTTTGGATTTCTTTTCTTTATAAGATATAATCGTGTTCGTATTTAAAGGTTGATTTTTGAGTGATGAAACTATAAAACATAAATTCCGTAGTTGTGTCGTTCACTAGAAACTAATATGAAAAACATTTTAGGGTCTACAAATTAACGATGTATAAATTCTTTAGGCAAAAATAAACTTACTTAGAATATTAATTAAGAGTTCTTATTAAAAATTATAAAGAATACAAGGTAATTTGCCCACGCTACGCGCGGTGGTGAACTACGTCAATAATCTACTATTTAACATTTAATAATATAAGTTCTTTCGAGTTGGTACAACCCATGATAAATTATCAAGAATATTTTATCCAAATATTAAATGAAATATTTTGTAAATCTTATATCCAAAAAGATTTGATTTTAACTGATTATACATTTTTTTATTAATTCTTCATTTTGCAATAGTTATTCATTACCATAGTCTTTAGAAAAAATATGTAGTTATTTCATTTTCTATATTGGTATTTCCAAATATTGGTATAAACATTTAATTCATCAACTGCGAGAGTTTTTCTCTTGTTCAAGGCCTCTACATACACAGTCAAAATACTATATATCTTATACAATTAGTGGTTAACTTTATAAGTTAACTAAATGTTAAAAACACATCGCTTGGACTTCAATGATATAATGTATGTCAATCAAACAATTTTGATAAAATGATTTCATGGCAATTCTCTTATTCAAAATAATTCGCAGTCAGTAAAACTACTTTTATAGACAAAATGCATATTTTGTTGTTTATGTTTTAGTCAATATGGTTAAAACTTTTTTTGTGACTTTAATATATTGTTTATAAGGAGAGAATTATTTCAGTAATATTTTATTAATATGAATTCATCCTATTATGAGGTGTAATTCATTGATTCCAAGTCAATATTTCAACCTCAATTTTTGATTAAGGTCGAGTACAAGTTGAATAACTAAAACTCCAAGGTTGTGCGAAACAACCATATTTTCATAACGCTCATATATTCCTTCTTGGACATCCCTTAGATTTGTATGCCACTGAAACTCTATAATGATCAAAGTCATTTGTTTTACAAGTTTGAGATTTTTAATAAACATGACACTAATATTCTAATGATTACATAAAGTTGTTCATTAACATATATTCACTTCAACATAATGACTAAAAACATAAACATAGAAAAAAAAGCATAATACATGTACAAAAAAACAATTGATAACATAAGCATAATTAATGACTTCAAAAAATATACTAGGATCTGTAACAATAAAATGAAATGGAAAGCAAATAATTGAGCCTACTAAATGCACAGTGTCCCTATAAGGAAATTATTCTCCTCTAGTACTCGACGTTTAAAGGAATAGATCCTTTCCTGATAGAACGATTGTATTCACTTGTGTGTTGATTTAAAATTAATGGTTTTAGTTACCATTAAACAGAAACAAAGTACACGAATATTTAATTCTGTGAAGAGAAGAAGACATTCAAACAATTTTTGTTGTTTTAAAATGAGAAATAATCCCTCTATTTATAGACTACAAAGGGTAATGTCAATAAATGTTTATTATGCCTTATTGTAAAGGTCACAACTCCTTGAAAAAATCATAAATTTTCTTAAAAGTCACAACTCTTAGTAAAAGTCGTACCTCTTCGTAAAAGTTGCAACTTCAAAATATTTAAAAAAAATTTAAAAGGAAGGCTAATTTTTTAAATAAATAAATTAAAAGAGAATCCTGGTTTGTAGTGGCACCACGTAGACGAGCATAGTGTTTTCTTTTATATATATATGTATGATTGAAGAGTCTAAATTTTATTTATTTTCCTTTGCAAACGCACTCATATAGACATGAGTAACATTTGTTCCAAAGTGTTATTGAGTATATACATTGTAATTAGAAATAAGATGGAAGATAAATTTTAGTTAATGCAATATAATTGAGTGTCATCTTACAAATCAAACCACAACGTTAAATGATTAATTTAAATATTATTCGCGCATCGCTCAGGTATGTATACTAGTAATCTTAATATTAACAACATAAAAGAAAAACTTACACTATCTGTTTCTAACAACAATCAATTTAATGATATTCATAATACAAAATAGTAATTAGTTATTATTATTTCTCTATCGAGAATTCAATAGCATCCACTAAATAGTAAATGTTTATGTCAGAAGTGCAAAAGTAAAACTACATATCCGAGGGAAATAAGATAAAACAGCTACTCTAAACTTTCTCAGTCTTTGGATAAATGTTTGTGACTTGAAAGTCATCCCCCATGATAGTCCTGAGCGAATGAAAGCTTGGAATGTATTTAGTTTATGCAATGACATCACAATCAAAATTAACCACCCTGAAAGACTTCATTTTGGGTTTTACGAAGCTAGTTTTTAGAGACTTTGAAATAAGATTTCTCAATCTTTCCAAATAAATCAGTTCAAAACTATAGTTCAGCATACGACATGAAATAGATTCCATCAAATAGCTATTTGTAGTTGAAGATTCTGCAATTCCATACTCTTTCATCCACAGTATATTAATATTAACACTCCATAAGTGGATATTATCTGTTAAACACAGACAATTCCCCAACTCTTCTAGCCTCAAGTTTGAGGATGGAGTTTCCAAACCAGGTGGAGCAGGCAGGGACTTAATCTTTTAAGTTTCCACTTCGTAGGAGTATATGCTATCATTTTTTTAGCTATCCATCCAATGGAGAGCACCACTGACTTTAGCCTTGGTAAAATCGTACCATACAAGACATGAAATTTCACTCACATTTCTCCATTCCTCATAAACTCCAAGGGTATAAACCTTCAATTTTGATGCTCTAATACTATCTTGAACCTTTCTATAAACTAAGATACTTCTCTAAAGGAAAGCCCATACGCAACTTGACTAATACTTATCCCCCATTTAGGCAATTCAAGATTGAAATACTAAACCAAATAACGACTTTTAATGTAAACCTAATGATTCTCAATGTGCGTCAAACAACCAACCAAACAGATAAATCCATTACAAGAACAAACTAAAATTATACTCCCTTGATGGAATTGAAACTTAGGAGTCACCGCAACGGTTCTCTTACAGCGGTGAAAATAATAACCATACTCAGATTTGAGTTCTAGAAGCAAAGGATTGCACTAACCATACAAAAACAAAAAAATTGGGGAAATAAAGGGATATTTTTTTGATTCATGATAAAAAACAAAGCGTCAGAGGTTTAGAGGCTATACCAGAGTTTACAAACAGCTCTACATCAAAAAAGGGCGTGATAGGCAATCTTGAAAGAATTGCAATCATGATCACTCATGGAAGATTCATCATTCTCTCGAAATAATGAGAGATTCTCCTTCCTTTGCAAAATGAAATTTTGAAGTCCATGACTGTCATTTTGTTTGAACAGAATGGTTTTCTAGTTTTGAGAATAATGGTCGGTTGGACTTTCATATATAGTGGACAAAAATTTCGGTTTATTTCAAGCAAAAATTACTATAGACATTGACTAGATACAATTTATTGACTTGTTAAATAACATTTAATGAAAAACCAATTAAATGATGCTTTCCGTTATCTTTGTTTTGAATGCATTCTTTAAAAGATATAAGGGAAAAAAAATGAAATGTTACTTTCTATTATTATCCTTCTGAATGACTTCTAGAAGTCAAAATAAAATAACTGAATACTTTATAATTTACCTTATTTAGGCATTTGAATCAGGTATTATAAATGTTTTACATTTTAGATGAATTTCATTAATAGAATTTAAGGAAAAGGCTTAAAATTGCCCGTGAAATATGTGAGATAGACCACTTATACCCTTCACTACATATTGAGATAAAGGATACCCCCACTATTATCCCAAGAGACTACAAACACCTTCAAAAGTTAACAACCCATATTTTTAGTGACGTGGCAAGCCACACTAGACTAATCCCTGCACCTAAATGTGGGCAAGTTCTACTCCTTTTACTAATTGTAGTAAATATTTGGTAGATAATAAGGATAAAAGAATACATATCTCTTAGGGTATGTTTGTGGTTTCCTTCCTATAAAAAACTAGACATTACCATTTTTCTTCCAAGAAAATCTATGGCGCAGCCCAATAATCTATGGCGTAACCCAACGGTGTTGTGGTTTGGCAGAATGAGGAGCAATAGTTAGATATGAAGCTCGTTTAGTTGATCCGTATTGATCCACAAAGATGACCCGGTACAAATTCCTTCAATAAAATATTTGTTTGATACATAACTTTGTGTATGCCTTTTAGAGATCATGTCTTTGTGGAAAATACTTTCAATTGTAACACATATTTTTATTAAATATTCTGTTGAGCTTTTTAGTAATGGCCGTAAATTAGGAATTTCTAGATTTTAAAAATGTTTCTGAATTACTTGGTAAGAAAAATCTAATTGAATAAGAAGCATCTTTTCCTTTATTATTTTAAGCATATAATATTTTCTGAGATACATATCTTTTATCAAGACATGCATGTATAATACTTCTAAAATACCAATTTTAAGATCAATTCCTAATTTTGAGAAGTATATTGAATGTCAATTAAGGTTGTAAACAACAAAGTTTTATTTATAAATCCATATTAAATATGGATTAAATGATAAAATTGTAGATACTTTGACCTAGTCAAATGACTGGTTGATAAATTTTGATTAATATATTAAATCAAAATGATATCACTTGAATAAAGTTCATATATTATATGAAGATCACTCCATTAAGTTTACAAAATGGGCCCACTTCACATTCTTCGAGCCCAAGGTCCTCTAAATTACTTTGACCAAAATACCCTAAAACAGTAGCTCATACTTATATAAAGGGGTCTTTGTATAAGACTAAATGGAGACAAAACTACATAGAGAATCGTTTCACTTGAGTGCTTATCTGTTAGTTTTCCGCAGCAAAGAAGTCTTCGCTCCAAGTGTTGAGCCACTAGTATTTCATTGACTCAACAAAAATTGTGAAGTTAAGAATCAGTGGATTATATCTCTTCTCTAACAGACACATCATAAAGATTGTAACATTGCACAAATTCAAACACAAATACTATTGGTTTCCTATTATTTTCATTTCGTGTTTGTCATATTTCAGGAACGAATCTTTAGGCTCATACAAGAGTCATAGGAACCTCTAGTAAAAAGTTGAGCTCAAATATTCTGTACCGATTAAGTTTCTGCATTAGACAATGCTAGAGTAAACTTCAAATGATCATATTTCTTTGATTATGAAGAGTGTATGTCCCTCTTCTTATTGAATTAAATATCTTTGACCTATTTCGAACTCCATAACCATTCTTGAATCCACAGCTCAAGTAAAAATTAAAGTTTTGACAATTTTACTCATATTTCTTTGAATATGAAGAGTGTATGTCCCTCTTCTTATTGAATTAAATATCTTTGACCTATTTCGAACTCCATAACCGTTCTTGAATCCACAGCTCGAGCAAAAATTAATGTTTTGACAATTTTACTCGAGATATTATAATCTGAAATTTCAGTCCAAAGCACTACCAGTTAGAGGATTACTCATGGTATCAATAGTATGACTTGTACTTCAATAGTACGACTCACACTATCACACATGGAAACATCACAGAGTCCCAAATATCTCACCACAACCACGAGTAAGATTTGTTGTTAAAGTAGACATGTATGTTTTATCATATTGTTGTTTTTTATTTCCGTCTCTGAGTTTCTTCATTTAGCTCAGTATGCTCATATTTTAATTATTTCATTCGGCCACTTCACATGCCGTACATTCCATATACATACATCATTCGGTGTTACAATTTTTTATAATTTTGATTCAGGTATTCAGGATTGTCATGAGACACATTAGTAGGATCACTGTCATCAAGCATTGTTGAGACGTCCTTGCCTTCTGCTAGATCCAGTTTAATCTTTATTATTAGTAGTTAGCAAATGTTATGTGTCACGTCCCGAGCTACCCCCAAGACGCGGACATAGAACCGTTGACGACAAGTTCCCAAGCTAACCCTGCTGGCATGATAATGAGCATACTAAAGATAATAAACTGAATGCGAAAGATAAATCATAATTTAAACTGAAAAGATGGGGAATACCCATATTCTATAAGTGAGATAAATGAAATATTGATAAGCTTAATACAAAAAAGTTGATAACTCAATACTTAGTTGAAACTAACTATGTCTAAGAATAACCTCTAAACTGACTAGAAATTCTGGGAAAAGCCCCAGCTAAGTCTAGCAAAAACTTAAACTAATTGACTAAAAGACTAAAATAAACTCATGACTATTGTCCTCGGAGAATGAGGACTCACCACTGAATCTCTCGAACTAGAGATTGAGAATCAATCTATGCGTGATTTAGATGCTGACAACCTGAACCTACAACGGGAGAAGATGTAGCAAATGTATGCATCAGTACTTGAAGGTACTGAGCATTTAGGATAGAGTAAAGCTGAAATAAAACATAACTGAACAACTACAAAAACAAGTATAATATTCTAACATGATATACTGAATTCTTAACTAACTGGATGCAATGACGAACTTATAACATGCTAGAATTGAATACTGAATATATTGATAAATGGTCAATGTAATAATGTCTAGGTGACTTTAATAATAACCGACAATAAAACCACATGATCTAAATGCGGTGTCCGATGTATACGCCCCATAAAGAGGACCTAATATGCGCTGCCAAAGGTATAAAATCATGCTGGCGTGATAACTAAACTGATTGCCCATAGCGGAGACTTAAAACCTACTTGGCTAGTAGTTTTGGGACTAATTGGGTACGCTTAATCCTAGTCCAACATGGTATTAATGCTACTCCCAATGAAATATGTAATTAACTGATTATTACTAAGTTTCTGTAAATACTGGATAGCTCATGAATATGCAAACTGAGAATGCAACAATTAATCTTGTAATTATGCATTTATAACTGAGGCATGTATATATATTTATATCAAGTATTTAAATTATCTTACCTAGCATGCGTAAATTAAGAACTATAGAAATACACAGCTAGGGTTCTGAAATTCATGCGATAAACTGAATAATAACACATGATAATGTTATTTGGAACAGATGATATACCGTGATTTCACCGTATAATTAATACTTTTTCCTTAAGTTTAGTGTGTCTGAAAAGCCTTTTTGTGCTAATTTTTATATAAGTTTCTCTTTGTTTTGCAGGAAATCTGTCCAAAGCTGAATGCGGAGATTTTGAGCGAAGAAATGCAGAAGAGACCACCTACGGAGCTTATGACGGTCTGTAGGTGGAAGCGTAGTGCATCCTCTGAAGGAAGATGGGGAAGTCTTACCAAGTGTGGGATTACGAAGCTTATGACGGTCCGTTGTGGCTATGACGGTCCGTCCTGCAGGTTCGTCGTGAAGTTCAGAGAAGTGATCCCAGTACCCAGATTCCAAGAGTTGAAGCATTTTAGAACGAAGACCCTCGACGGACCGTTGTGCCTATGAAGGTCTGTCATACTTGCCGTCGAGGGGAATGAAGAGAGCAGCAGAAGAAATTGCACAAGTATGGCACGACGGAGTCCATGACGGTCCGTCATGACCACGACGGTCCGTCGCGAGGTCCGTCGACCCAGCCGTGTTTTGGCAGATTTCCAGCAATTAGAATCCTTCTTTAATTAGGTTTTTGTTTTTTATAAATAGTTCAAAAAATCTCGTTTTTGAGGTTAGACACCAGATAGTTAGACACCAGATAGTTAGACATCATATTATTAGACTCTTTGTATTAGTGTTAGACTTTTGATTATCATTGATTGTTGGTGTTTTGTGGTGATTAATCAAGCAAACTTTCGGATTTTACACTTTCTCATTGAAGTAAGTACATGAATTCTTATTTAATATATTTGAATATCGTGATTATGACTATGGGTATCTAAACTCCATAACTAGGGTTGTGGGAACCATAGGCAAATAATGAGATAAGCCCTAACTAAAATAACAATTCTAGAATAGTGTCTTGCATGTATTAATAATTCTTTCGCTTAGAAGTCTTTTTAACGGATGGGCAACGTTAGAACTCGCCTTAATGCTACTTGCCGGACCAAGGAGGTAGATAATAGGAAAATAATTATTAACATAGATTTAGTGTATACTATCTAATAAGCTAGTATTGATTTGTACGAAGTAATAACTTAGTCAAATATCGAATACGATGCTTAATATGAGGTAAGGATAAGGGTTAGGATAGCAACACACGTAGCCGGACCAAGGTGCGGAGTGAGATTTTCTAGATGCCGGACCAAGGATTTTGAAATACATAACTTATCACTTTGCATGCAAGATACTAGGAATGAATTGTTATAGTTAGAATTATCAAGTTATGAACCTGTGGGGAACATGTAAACCCTAGTAACTTTGATTAATTGATTAAAATCTAACACTCGAAGCTGTTAACTGTCTCTTTCAATTGCGTTATTTATTTTCACTCATTTAGAATTAGAAAACCACCTTTTAATGCTTTTACTTTCCAAGGAAGTCATTGACCAAACAATAGTAATAACAAGTTGAAGTTAAGTCTAGACTATTTTCCTCGTGGGAACGATCCCAACCTCACTAGTTGGGTTATTTACTTGACACGACCACTTTACTTCTTATTTGAGAAGTAAGTTTGAGTGTATCAAATTTTAGCGCCGCTGCCGGGGAATATAGCTTTTAGATTAACTTGAACTTATTACTATAGTTTAGTTGATATTTTCTTGATTTTACTTTGTTTTATTGTTTTTGATTTCTTTTCAGAACGATCCTCCTTGTAGGCCAAATACACGGAGAGGAAGAGAACCCTTATTTCCCTACGATCACGAGTTAGAGCGTACACTGCGCAATATGAATCGAAACTTGGGAATAAATGATGAGGATCCGAACCAGAACATCCCAGCTCCGGTTGATGTTCATGGTCAGATGTTACCCGATGCTCCGGGTTAACATCAACAGAGGGGACAAAATCCCGTTCCACGGCCCCAAGCATACTACAGAGGCTATGATAACATAGCAGATTTAGATGGGCCACTGGTTTTGCCTCCTCTACCCACAGGCCACACTTTTGTGGTAACTAGTAATCTGATGCAAATGCTCACTGCCAGAGGTTTTTTTTCAGGGCTACCTTCTGAGGATCCACATGCCCATATAGCTTAGGTAAGGGTAGTGTGTAAAAGTTGTGTAGGGAGGCCGGATTTGGATCTAGATGCAATAGGTCTCAGAGTGTTTCCTCTCTCACTGACGGGAGAGGCTGCTATTTGGTTCACTGAGCTCCCATACAACTCCATATACACTTGGGATCAACTAAGGGATGTCTTCTTAGCACGCTACTATCCGGTCTCCAAGAAACTAAACCACAAAGACAGAGTGAATAACTTTGTGGCACTACCAGGAGAGTCAGTTAGTAGTTCTTGGGATAGATTCACCTCATTCTTGAGAAGTGTTCCAAATCACCGTATAGATGATGAGTCACTGAAGGAATACTTCTATCGGGGACAGGATGATAACAATAAAGCGGTGTTGGACACTATAGCAGGTGGATCTTAAGGAGAATGTCCTTATGCTGAAATTGCCGAAAAATTAGAGAAAATCTCCCGGAATAACAAAGCTTGGAGTACTAGGGAGAAACATCTTCGCAGTGCAGTCCACTCACAACCCAGCCACAGATGAAATTCGTGAAGATATGGCTCAGATGAGAACTGAGCTTGGGTTGGTACTAATACATGTCACTGGGGTGCAGAAAAGATTAATGCAGTCAACTACTTGGCTAAACCACCACCCCTAACGATGAATGTTACTATGCGGAGGACACTTATGCAGTAAATGAACAGATGGGGGGTTTCCGACCAAGCGCCCAAGGCTCAAATCAGGATAATTGGCGCCAAGGTCAAGGAAACCAGGGTCGGAACTATGGTAACTACAATCGTGAGGGTCATTATGTCCGAGATGGAAACTACAACCGCGACAACAACTTTAACAGGGGTAACTATGCTAATAGAAACGACAGGAATGAGCCCTATGTCCCTCCTCAAAATGGTGAAGTTACTCCTAGGGATGGTGGAGATAGTATGGCGTGAGTTAAGGATATGTTGCACAAAATGATGAGGAGGTTCGACACTAGTGATGAACACATTAAAGAGTTGAGGTGTGATTTAGCTAGTATTGGGCAAAAAGTTGATACACATGCAATTTTGATTAAACAGATCGAATTGCAAGTGGCCCAATTATCTGCGACAGTGAACACACGGAAACCGGGCACTCTTCCTAGCAACACTGTCCAAAATCCAAAGAATGATGCGCACTGTATGGCAATCACTACTCGGGGTGGTAGGCAAACCATCGACCCACCTATGCCATCTACTGAGGAAAATGTGAGAAAAGATAATGATAATGTGGTAAAGGGTAGTGGTGAAGCAGAGGAAAGTAATGGAAAAGATGTTGAAGTACCTATCAAGGTAATTCCCATGCCTAGGCCACCACCACCCTTCCCTCAGAGATTAATGAAAAATACTGAGGATGGTAAATACCGGCGATTCATATCAATGTTGAAGCAACTTTCTATCAATGTCCCTTTGGTAGACGCTTTAGAAAAGATGCCCAGTTACGCCAAATTTATGAAAGATCTGGTCACCAAGAAAAGATCGGTCACTTTAGAGAATGATGATAGACTGCAGCATTGTAGTGCTATTGCTACAAGATCCCTCGTACAAAAGAAAGAAGATCCTGGTGCGTTCACTATTCCTTGTACAGTTGGGTCATTACATTTTGCGAAAGCATTATGTGATCTTCGGGCAAGCATAAATCTCATGCCCCTCTTGATTTACAAGAAAGTGGGTTTGGGGGATCCAAAACCCACTGCGATGCGGCTACTGATGGCTGATCAGACAGTGAAACGGCCCATAGGGATACTCCATGATGTGCTAGTAAAAGTGGAGTCATTCATCTTTCTGACTGATTTTGTTATTCTTGATTGTGAGGTCGATTTTGAAGTGCCTATTATTCTTGGAGGCCATTCCTTGCTACAGGTCGAGCATTAGTTGATATGGAGAAGGGACAGATGACATTTCGGTTGAATAATGAAGAAGCGACCTTCAACATTTGTAGGACCATGAGGCAGAGTGGTGAGCTCCAATCGGTATCTGCCATATCCCACAAAGAAAATATGAAGAAGGAGACTGAACAGAAAAATGCAAAACAAGAGTTTATGGTTGGGGATTTGGTGCTTGTAGACATTTCTGGGGTGCCTTGTCTTCCGGGCAAGCTCATTTCCAAATGGACTGGCCCTTACCTGATTACCCAAGTATTCCCTCATGGAGCAGTTGAGTTAAAAGCCAAGGAGGGAGTGCGGTTTAAGAGGAATAGAGATAGAATAAAACTCTATTTTAAGCATAAAGCATGGGGGAATGAAGTGATAGAGGCATACCATCTTGATGAAGTCTGAGTAATCAAGGGTCCCCAGTCGTGCCGCGACATTAAATCAGGCGCTTGTTGGGAGGCAACCCAATACTTATAGTCTTTTTTAGTAATGGTAGCATTTTTCTACTAATGGGTTTTTAAATTTGCAGGCACATCACAAGGATATTCTGCAGAAAGTTACTCTACAGCAGTCACTGACGGACACAACGACGGACCGTTGCTCCTGCGACGGACCATCGTATGCATCCGTCGTACCATGTACGTTTTTCTGTTATTTTGAAACTAGGGCACACACGACGGAACCAACGACAGGTCGTCACAACTGCGACGGACCGTCGTTGGGTAACCGTCGCGTGATTAATGAGTTATACCCGACCCGACGCCCAATTCACTATCCTTTTTTGGGGTTTTCTTGCCTGTGTTCTTTTTCCCCAAAAGACTGATTACTTTTCTGTTGAACCGGCATGTTTATATCTTTTGTACATAGTTTAATTCTGGAGCATGATGGCTAAAATGAGATCCTGATAAACTTGAAAATAATGCATGACTAGGCATAGTAACTGATAATTGTATGGCTCTAAGCATGAAATAGAGTTACACCATTGCATTACCCTAAGTCTTAAATTCAAACTAGGTGTCTGACAATCTGGTATAGTGATGAGATTTCATGTGAGTGTGAGGAAAAGTTTAATAGTCCACTATTGGTACTGAGCTAGAACTTGCCTGGTTAGTCCTGCTAAAGTAAGCTGCAATAGACAATTAGGAAAGGATCATAGGCCCTTATTCAATATAGCCCATTTCTAGCCTAAATAAAAGAAACCAAATGAAATTTATCCTTCTTTGATCCAAATAATCTGAGCTTAAAATTAGACCTTTCTTTTTCACCCCAACTAATCTTTTCTGGGAACAATGTGTTGGCCCTGGTCCCTTCTTGGACATGTGCACCTCAGTTTATGCCAAAAGCATATGTTAAGGGTGGCTAATGTATGAACAACCTTCGTTATGGACCTGACCCAACTTTGGGTATTGTGTACCTTGACTCATGGCAAAGCCATGAGTTGAGGGTGGCTATTTGGAGGAATGCTCTGGAAAGTGGGGTTGAAAGAACAAAGAGAGAGAAAGAATAAAAGTAAAGTGACTCAAGAATTAGTTGAAAGAAAAGTAAAGAAATAGGAAAATATACAAGAAATACAAGCAAAAAAAGAAGAGAGTCACTTACACAAATGATGAAAGAAGAGAAAATAGCAAGGTGAAAGAATATGAGAAACTGGGCGAGATAAAATGATAGAAAGAGGGAAGGTTTAGCCGATATGTCAAGGAGGGCAACAAAGTCACTAAAGTATACCTAAATATACCCTACCTGACCCTGAGCCTATGTTACAAGATAAGAAAGTCCTATCGTGATCCTAAGGGTTGTATAGCGAACTTAAGGCAGTGAAAATAAGGGCAAGCTTATGGCAATAGGTATGAATGAGTGTGACTTTGTTCTGAGAGCGAGTGTTGAAAAGTAATCCTTATACTCAAACTGAAATCATTGTGTGAAAAATGAGGATTTTGTTTTAAAGTGAGGACACTAGTTGCAATACCGGAATTGTTAGCACCTCGGTGAGAAATTGAAGAGGATAGGTGTTAATGCATGGTGAGTCTGTGTCATGTTCTGATCCCCGAAAATTCAAGCCTTATAGTGATAGCATGCATAGATTTGATGAGATTAATCGGGATTGATAGCCAAATGATTGCAAATGATAAAACATGGATACTATTGTACAAGGATTGTGTAGTGAGTCATAGTGCGTCGCTTGAGGACAAACAATGAATTTAAGTTAAGGGTGTTGATATACCGTGATTTCACGGTATAATTAATACGTTTTCCTTAAGTTTAGTGTGTCCGAAAAGCCTTTTTGTGCTAATTTTTTTATAAGTTTCTCTTTGTGTTGCAGGAAATCTGTCCAAAGCTGAATGCGGAGATTTTGAGCGAAGAAATGCAGAAGAGACCACCTACGGAGCTTATGACGGTCCGTCGTGCTTGTGACGGTCTATAGGTGGCAGCGTAGTGCAGCTGCTGAAGGAAGATGGGGAAGTCTGACCAAGTGTGGGATTACGAAGCTTATGACGGTCCGTTGTGGCTATGACGGTCCGTCCTGCAGGTTCGTCGTGAAGTTCAGAGAAGTGATCCCAGTACCCAGATTCCAAGAGTTGAAGTGTTTTGGAACGAAGACCCTCGACGGACCGTTGTGCCTATGACGGTCCGTCATACTTGCCGTAGAGGGGAATGAAGAGAGCAGCAGAAGAAATTGCAAAAGTATGGGACAACGGAGTCCATGACGGTCCGTCATGACCACGACGGTCCGTCGCGAGGTCCGTCGACCCAGCCGCGTTTTTGCAGATTTCCAGCAATTAGAATCCTTCTTTAATTCGGTTTTTGTTTTTTATAAATAGTTTGAAAAACCTCGTTTTTGAGGTTAGACACCAGATAGTTAGACACCAGATAGTTAGACATCATATTATTAGACTCTTTGTATTAGTGTTAGACTTTTGATTATCATTGATTGTTGGTGATTTGTGGTGATTAATCAAGCAAACTTTCTGATTTTCCTCTTCTCATTAAAGTAAGTACATGAATTCTTATTTAATATATTTGAATATCGTGATTATGACTATGGTAACTAAACTCCATAACTAGGGTTGTGGGAACCATAGGCAAATAATGATATAAACCCTAACTAAAATAACAAATCTAGAATAGTGTCTTGCATGTATTAATAATTCTTTCGCTTAGAAGTCTTTTTAACGGATGGACAACGTTAGAACTCGCCTTAATGCTACTTGCCGGACCAAGGAGGTAGATAATAGGAAAAAAATTATTAACATAGATTTAGTGTATACTATATAATAGGCTAGTATTGATTGGTACGAAGTAATAACTTAGTCAAATATCGAAAACGATGCTTAATATGAGGTAAGCATAAGGGTTAGGATAGCAACACACGTAGCCGGACCAAGGTGCGGAGTGAGATTTTCTAGATGCCGGACCAAGGATTTAGAAATACATAGCTTATCACTTTGCATGCAAGATACTATGAAAGAATTGTTATAGTAAGAATTATTAAGTTATGAACCTGTGGGGAACACGTAAACCCAAGTTAGTTTGATTAATTGGTTAAAATCCAACATTCAAAGCTGTTAAGTGTCTCTTTCAATTGCGTTATTTATTTTCACTCATTTAGAGATAGAAAACCCCCTTTTAATGCTTTTACTTTCCAAGGATGTCATTGACCAAACAATAGTAATAACAAGTTGAAGTTAAGTCTAGACTATTTTCCTCGTGGGAACGATCCCAACCTCACTAGTTGGGTTATTTACTTGACACAACCGCTTTACTTCTTATTTGAGAAGTAAGTTTGAGCGTATCAACAGATGTCTAATTTATTTCATGAAGTTATAGAAACCCTAGGTCTCATCATGATTTGGGAATCAAGAATACAACTGAAAATTAGGGACCCAATGGGTGAAAGGAACCCACTAGTTAAAACCCACATACCTGGTGATGAAATTCATAGAGAAATATTCCAATTATAGGGCTGGAACTGCTGGAAACTTGCTACATTCTTGAACCAGGGTTCTTGACCTTTTTCTCCTTTCTTGCTTCTTATTTTCTAAGTTTTGATTTAATGATTTGACATAGATAAGTTTTAGTAATGTTTTTAGGCTTA
This sequence comes from Solanum pennellii, assembly GCF_001406875.1. NCBI lineage: Eukaryota > Viridiplantae > Streptophyta > Magnoliopsida > Solanales > Solanaceae > Solanum > Solanum pennellii. The sequence continues at coordinate 48,951,466 of NC_028640.1, read as the reverse complement.
AACTGACTAAAATCTTATGATTTAGGGTCAAAATGACGTATCTTAAAGTTAAAATGAAGTGGGAAAAGACCAAAAGGCCCCTGAGTTATTATTATCGAACAAACCGATGACCTGGACAGACGGTCCGTCATTTAATCGACGACCCATCGTTTGGGTCTGTATGTTAGGTCTGTTCGACATGAATTTACTAAAACGGGCATAACTTTTTACTCAGAGGTCTAATTTTAGCAAGGTTGGTAACTATGGTAAAATAATTCAATTATATATTTTTTCATATGGTATGGGATACCTTATTCATTTTTTGTTTAGACTTACGATTAATTGAAGTTGACCCAACTGTGTTCCCCCTTATATGTCTGGCAATTTCCACATAAGGACCATAGATCGAACGACGGTCTGTGCTGGTCGATCGTCATTCTTATAAGAGAATAGGGAAAAGGGGTGTTGATTTACGGACACAGACTACGACCGTAGTCTGACCTATGGACCATAGGTCTCTCCGTCGTTCGACACTTAGTCAAATTTTCCTATGCTGAGATTTTAGGGGTTTCTGACCTTATCGACGAATGTGCAAGACGGACCATGGGTTATGTTATAGTCATTCAATGGTCATTATCTATTGCACTTGCATATTTCTCTGAAAAACTAGTTTTTGGTTTGTATTGGACACGAGGTATTACATTATCTCCCCCTTGGGAACATTCATCCTCAAATGAAGATTAAACTAGCTGGTATAGAGGGAGAGAGTGCCAACCCTACTACTAAATAGTGAGAACTGTCTTTCAGCTTGAATTGAGTTCCGAGAACATGCAAATACGCTTAAAATGCAAGTACAAACTGAGGGACTGAATTCACGCATGAATGACTGGAAAAATGAAGAGGAACTATTACCTCAAGCTGGAGTGGAATCGGAAGGAAAGAGGTGAGGATACTTTGCTTTCATGGCTTCTTTTGCTACCCAAGTAGCTCCATCTACAGACTTAATCTTCCACAAAACCTTGACTGAAGAGAATTATATGTTTCTCAACTTTCTAACCTGACGGTCAAGAATCTCAACTGGTACATCTTCGTAAGAAAGACTATCCTTCACCTCTACACTGTTTAATGGGACTATAGAGGTTGGATCACCCACACACATCTTCAAAAGTGAGATATGGAAGACCGTATGCACTACTGCTAATTCAGCTGGAAACTCTAACTCATATGTCCACCTTTCCAAACCTTTTCTAGATCTTGTAAGGGCCTACATATCTAGGACTGAGCTTCTCTTTCTTGCCAAATCTAATCATCCCTTTCATAGGTGAGACTTGTATAAAAACACAATCATCAACAAGGAATTGTAGTTCCCTTCTTCTCACATCTGTATAAGATTTCTGAAAACTTTTGACAGTCTTAAGTTTATATCTATTGAGTTGATTTTTCTCCATAGCATAAAGGACTGAATCTTGCCCTATTAAAGCTGCTTCACGTACTTCAAACCAACCACCAGGAGATCTACAACTACGCCCATACAGTGCCTCATAAGGGGTCATCTGAATGCTGGAATGGTAGATATTGTTATAGGCAAACTTAATAAGAGGAAGGTGATCATCCCAACTACTTTTGAAATCGATCACACAAGCTCTTAACATATCCTCTACTGTCTAAAGTGTAAGCTTTGCTTGTTTATCTGTCTGTGGATGAAATGTTGTACTAAGGTTCACTTGAGTTAAAAAAACCCTTCTGAAATGACTTCAAGAAATGAGAGGTAAACTAAGGACCTCTATATAAGATTAGTGACAAACGGACCCCATGCGACCTTACAATTTCATTAATATAATGCTTGGCATAGTCCTCTGCGGAATCCGTAGTCTTTACCGCTAAAAAGCAGAAAGACTTAGTCATTTCATCAACAATCACCCAGATGGAGTCATGTTGTCTGCTTGTATGAGGTAAACCTATGATGAAATCTATATTGATCATATCCCACTTCCAAGTAGGAATATCTTTCTCTAGAGTCATACCTTTGGGTTTCTGATGTTCTACCTTGACTTGCTGTTAATTGGGGCAGTTACTCAAAAAATCTGTTGTATCCCTGTTCATGCCATTCCACCAATAGACTTCCCATGGGTCACGGTACATCTTAGTGTCACCAGGACGAATAGAATATCTGGAGGTATGGCGTAGTACACAATCTACCCTCGTAGCGAAGTACACCATCTCACCCGTTGGAGAAAACATCCACTCTCTGATTGTGGACTTCACCCTTTAGTTCAAAAAAGATTCGATCACGGTCTTACTCTTCCTTAAACTCCACTAACAAATAAAATTCTCAAATGAATCACATGTTCTTCGTTATTCCTAGAGTAAATAAGGATATAATTAATATAGACGATAAAGAACAAGACCAAGTATTGTTTGAAAACTCTGTTTATGAAATCCATGAAATATGTAGGAGAATTAGTTAGTCCAAACGACATAACATCAAATTCATAATGATCATACTGAGTTTTGAAGGCTCTTTTGGGAATGTCACTCTCTCTAACTCTAAGCTGATGGTAATCCAATCTGAGGTCTATCTTTGAGAAATGGCTAACAACTTTTAGTTGGTCAAACAAGTCATCAATCCTAGGTTTGATGAATCCCTCCGTATCTAGAAGGTCTTTCAACTGCTCTTTCAAATACCATATGCTCTGCCGGAGCCATTATATAAGGAGGAATAGAAACAGGTTCGGTATATGGTAGGAGATCAATTTTAAAGATGATTACCCTTTCAGGAGGGACTCTGGAAAGATCTTCTGGAAACACTTCTGGAAACTCACTGACTATTGGAAATGTCTCAAGAGTTGAGGTTTCACAGCTTGAATCCTTAACCTAAACTAGATGATAGAAAAATCTGTTGAGATCAACTTTCTGGCCTTAAGGTAAGAGATGAATTGACCCATAAGCGCTAAGATACTACCCTTATGTTCTAAGATTGGTTCGTCTGGAAACTCAAAACGAACAATCCTAGTTCTATAATCGAGTGAGGCATAAAAGGAATGTAACCAATCCATGCCTAGAATGACATCGAAGTCTACCATTTCTAACTCTGTAAGATCTGCTGATGTGAATTTTTGAGATATTAGTGACAAGGAAATTTCTGTATGCTCATATGATCTATGTCGGTTAAAGTTGAAGTTACTATCATTACTAAAGATAATGAAATGAATGAGACCAAAGGTGTTTGGATAGGATAATCAAGAGGTGAACTAGACTCAAGTAATGACACTAGGTCATTTTGGTCATTGCATAGTGAACCTGATGAATGTCTTACACATCATCCTACGTATAACTGGTGTTCACACCGACTTACGAATGAATGAAAATGAAGTACCTATCAATGAATGAAGAAGACTCTGTTTTTGCTAAGAAGGTTCCCTAGTTGAGGTCCCATATGTTGATCCCTCATTTTGGGAAGTCCTAATGTTAATTCCATTATTCCAAGGTCTCACGGCAGCTGAACGAATGATATGTAATTTATGTCTGTGCTTTATGAAATATTTTATGTGTTGTGCGCAATATGAAAAGAATGACGATGCATGTTACTCTCATAGCATGACTTTCCTAATCTAATTTGGCAAGTCCAACTGACTTGGCTTTCCATAATGCATATCGTTAGGAGAGAGCTCCTCTTAATCATGCATGTCCTTGGTGTGTACTTGCATACACCCATACTTAGTACAAGTGTGTACTAATGCCATTCATTATACTATTTTAGGTGCAGGTTCAGGAGGGTTTTGAAGACATTCATTATAGCTGTTCGGACATCAGAGCTTTTCATCTGGACTTCGTAGGTCCTCATGAATTCGAGGTTCCCTCTTGTTATTTTTCTTGGTTAGTAATAGTTGTAGGCTAGTGGAGCATGTTCCACTAGTATTTCTTTCCGATTTTGTTCAGACTTATGTAATGGTGCCATTTTGGCAATTTTTACTTATGTTATAAGACTATTTATTTAAAGATTGAATGATTTTTTATAAGATGGTTCATACACATGAGAAATGAACTTATTTATACGCATATGCATGTGATAACTATGAACTCTATGTACACTTCAAACAAAACAAAAAATTTAAAAATTTCCGCTAAAATTAACCTAACGAACGTAATGACGATGTAAGTAGGCTTGTCTACGACCTCTGAGAGGTAAACGATGCCGGTTTCGGCTAGGTTATAGACCCCAGTCGTGACAAAGTTGGTATCAGAGCACTTGGTTTAATTTTCAAGGGTTATAAGTTCACATCAACCACATTGAGTAGTTTCCAAGTCATGCTAGTGAAGTGCACCACTATCTTGAATTAGAGTCTGTATGATGCGTAGGATATTCCCTTATTCTAACCTTATCGTGCGTTATGAAATTTTTATTTCTTAGTATTAAGAGTGTATTTAACATCCACTCTGGTGTTTCAAAAAGATGAGATCCCAAGTTAAGAGAAACAATGAAGTAGATACACCTCAAGAGAAGCCACCTTGTAGGAAGTGTGGCAAACTGCAAGGAGGAGAGTGTATGATGGGCTCTAACACTTGTTATAGTTTTAGCAAACCAGGTCATGATGATGGATTATCTGAATAGGAGGGTCAAGAAAAAGGGAAGGAGAAAGTTCAGTCTAATAGTTGAAGTGACGAGGCTCCAAGGAGGAAACTATACTTCGCACTCAATTCTAGGGGTGCAGGGGAAGGCACTTTTGGTGATGTCTTGAATGAGTAGCCTTAATTAGTCTTTGTTCTGTTTTACTGTGTATGATTATATGCACTAGTACAAGGTTAATATTTTTGAGTCATCATGTTGGTTTGTGATTTGTGTGACTTATGTGCTTACTTATATTGTATGCTTTGATGAGACTAGTTTACGAAAGAGTTTCTAAGTATACTAATGCGAAGCTGCTAGTAGGTTTCAATGATGTTCAACATCATGCTAATATGTGAATCAGATATTCACCAATGAAAAGTATTGAATTTCTTATGTTTGCATATGTTCTATGGATGTCTGACTTGTTGCTAGTAAAGAGTAGTGTCATTCGGGGGCGAATGTTCCTGAGGGAGATAATGTAACAACCCAAAAATAACTATGCAAAGTAAGGCCTAAACGTGCCTAGAATGCCTACATTAGACCGGGTTCACACGGCTTGATGCGCGTGGAACCAGACCTCAGAACCAATGTACTAGCCAAGCAAACCAACTTGCTGAGTTAGTTGAGCTAGACAAGGTTAGGTCCAGAGATTCACCCGGATAAGTCTTAATCGGACTTGAAAGGGGTAATCTTATGTTTGGAGGATATATTGTTAAAATGGTCTTTTCCAGGCTAGGGGTAGAACTGTAATTACCCTAAGTTTTTATTTAATTAATTAACTAATATAAAAATGTGGACAATTCGGGTAGGATTGGCCGAATTTGACCCTTTTTGCAAGTTAAGAATTACCCGAGTTCGATCCTTGGTGGAAGCAATGTAAAATATAACTAATTTTATTAATTATCTTATTTAAGTAAGGGAATGATAATTGATTTCACCTAAATCTTATAAAATGAGATTTTAAATTAAGAAATAACAAGGTGTCCTAGTTTGACTAAGTCTTCAACTAAAACTCCTACATTTACTCTCATCTCTCTCCACTCTCACTCTCACGACTTTCTGCACTCTCTTCTCACGTTATTTATTAGTAAAAAGAAAACAAAGTTCATCACTTGAAGAAATTGCACACAAAAACTCAAAAGAAAATCTAAACAAAAAACGAAAAGGGAAAGCATTTTTCAAACGGTTTGCGCGTGAGTTTTGTCTGAGAAGAATTTGTTTTTCATGGGAGTTGGCAGCACTTGAGATCGGATATGAAAGGTTTTAAATGACCAAAAGGTATGGGTTTGCTTCCTTTTAGTCCCTTTCCCAAGAGACCCCTAAGTTTCAATCAAAATTCTAATCCGAAAACTAGGAATGTACCCGTTTGCATGTATTTTTCACTAGCTCCCACCGAATTTGTAGGTTGGGTATGTTTTGCTGGTAGAATTTAGGGATGTGATATGTTTTCGTGATGATTATGTTCAATTATGTATGTTCAGATTTATGTGAGTAATAAGCATGCTTTCCGAAACTATGTGTTAAACGTGTGTGTGTGCATTGTATCTGCCTTGGCTTTGGTCATGAATTTAAATGTGTAATATGCATGTTTAATTCTATGTTTTGTATGCAATTACATAAAGTAAATCGTGATGTACATAAGTGGTGTAATGTTGCAGAATAAGTGAAAATCTTGATCAAATGTAACCACGAAAATGTACAAAATAAACATACGAAATATCAAATGAATTGTCCAAAAATCTAACATATATAATTTTTGAAGAAATGGACTGGAAAGTGTGATCAAATTTCCAGATTTACTAGAAATTTTGTTCATCCAAGTTACTGGAAAATTTTGAGTTTTTCTTTTAAAAAATCTAAAATGTATGAGGTCATTGGGGATTAAATGCAAGACCTCATCATATGCTGGCTATTAAAAAACTTCAATAATAAAAATGATGTAAGGGGGATTCAAAATGGGGTAAGGCTCAAATGAAGAGTTAGGAGAAATTAAAGGAAAAATAAAATGAGTTGTGTGGAGATTTAACCTACAACCTCTCGGATAGGTGAGGGAGAGAGGAGAAAAATGAAATACAAATAAAATGAAGTGTGTGGGGATCGAACCCATAACCTCTCAGATAAGTGAGGAAATTAGGATAAAAAATAAAGGAAAATAAAATGAGGTTGCAGGGGATTGATCCCACATCCACTCGGCCTAAACTAGAAAAGTCAAGGAGAGAAAAGTAAGAATAGAAATGTAGGCGTTGGGTTTTGAACTTGTGTCCCGAAGCTGAAATTTTAAATCAAAATTTAATATAAGACTAGGTGTTGCTCAAAGGATATGAAAAAGGATTCCCTTTCCCAATTTTGTATTGATGCATAAGTCTTACCTGAATAAATACTTAATAAAAGCTGCCTATAGGAATTGAAATCGATACCTTGGCATACCTACAAGAGGCATCAGTCTTGTACCATATAATCTTGGGTAAGTATGAATCACTTAGACGAATTATGAACAAAGCCATGGCTTGTACATATGGATTCATAAGTTCAACGTACCTTTAAAACTATGTGAAGCTAAGTTGTATGTAATGAAATTATATTTACCCCCCCGAGGGTTAAATAAGAATATTAAACACACGAAAAGGCCAAGTTCATTGGCATATGATGAAATGAACATTCACGTAATTATGTGAGTAATTATGTTATACTATGATGCTAATGAAAATAATGACAACATGACTGTAGGCTAGTGCAAGTGAGACAAGTTGAATCTACGCCTAAAAATCAATCTAACTAAATGAAATTCGTAAGTGACTATATTTATACTAAACGATGAATAAGCAAAGAAAAAGTGGCTACAAGAGGATAGGCTAGTACAGGTGAGACAAATTGTATCTACTCATATAATCAATGTCCCTCAATGTGAATTCAAGAGAGCATATGTATGTTATACGATGAAAAAATATTGAAATGTGAGTAAAGAGGAAATGAAAACATGTTAAGAAAGAATAGGGTAACACCACAATATGAGGCTAGTGCAAGTGAGACAAGTTGTACCTACGCCATATAAGGTCACCAAATGTACTCACATAAGAGAGTGTTGAATGTTAAGAGACAAGTCTCAATCACACTCTATGTGTAAGTGTAAGGACAAGTCACACTTAATACGTAAAGAAGAGATGATAAATCATCTAATGATCTATGATTATCTCAAGCTAGAAGCAAGCTTCGACGATATATGAGTTGAATGTAAATAGGAACTTTAAATAGAGCATCCATAGTCTTGCTATGAGTGGTGATGCCTTCTTTCGGGAAGGCCGTAGCTTCATGTAATTTACATAAGATGAGACTGTCCACCAAGGTGAGTATGGGTCTCCATAAATCTCTTAGTACTTGAACTATGCTGCCAACATAGGGAACTAGCCAGTGGTTTTCCACCTAAGCGCGCTACGGATGTTTTGGTTTAACCTTCAAGTGACTACACCTCTTTTAATTGTAGGGAAGACACCGAATTTCTTGATGCTCACATAATCTATGTCTGTTAAAGTTAAAGTTTCTCAAGTATGAAAGATAATGAAATGAATAATACCAAAGGTGTTTGGATAGGATAATCAAGAGGTGAACTAGACTCAACTATTGACACTAGGTCATTCATGGTACTTGCACAGTAAACCCGATGAGAGTCTTAAACAAAATCCTAGGTATAACTCATGTTCACACTATCCTATGAACGAATGAAAATGAAGTACGTATGAATGAATGAAGAAGACTCTGTGTTTTCTAAAGAAGGATCCCTAGTTGATGTCCCATTTGTTGATCCCTCATTTTCGGAAGTCCTAATGTTAACTCCGTCATTCTAAGGTCTCATGGCATATGAACAAATGATATGTAACATATGTATGTGCTATATGAAATATATTATGTGTTGTATGCAATATGAAAATAAGGATAATGCATGTTGCTCCCATAGCATGACTTTCCTAATCTAGTTTCGCAAGTCCAACTGACTTGGCTTTCCATAATTCACATCGTTAGGAGAGATCTCTTCTTAATCATGCATGTCCTTAGTGTGTACTTGCATATACCCATACATAGTGCAAGTGTGTACTAATCCCATACACTATACTATTTTAGGTGCAGATTTAGGAGTGTTTTGAAGACATTCATTGCAGTTGTTTGGACATCAGAACTTTTCATCCGGACATTGTAGGTGCTCATGCGTTCAAGGTTGCCTATTGTTATGTTTCTAGCTTTGTAATATGTTTTAGGCTAGTGGAGCATGTTCCACTAGTTTTTCTTCCCTATTTTGTTCAGACTTATGCAATGGTGTCATTTTGGCAATTTTACTTATGCTATAAGACTATTTATTTAAAGATTGAATGATTCTTTATTATATGGTTCATACACATGAGCAATGAACTTCTTTATACGCATATGCATGTTATAACTATGAAGTCTATGTACACTTCAAACAAAACATTAAGTTTAAAATTTTCTGCTAAAATTAACCTAACCTGGACTTACGGTCTGTCGTTTAATCAACGGTCCGTCGTTTGGGTCTGTAGGTTAGTTCCGTTCGACAGATCTTTATTAAAACGGGCATAATATTTTACTCGGAGGTCTTATTTTAGCAAGGTCGGTGGTTACGAAAACTTAATTCAATTATCTATTTGTTAATATGTCATGGAACACCTAATTAATTTTGTGCTTAGAGTTATGATCAACTGAAGTTTACCCAACTCTGTTTCCCCCTTAACTGTCTATTAATTTCCAACTATGGTCAGACCTACGGATCGTAGATCGAAAGATGGTCTGTGCTAGTCAATCGTCATTCGTATCAGAGAATGGGTAAATGGGGTGTTGATCTACGAATACGGACCGTAGTCTAACCTACGAACCATAGGTCTATCCGTCGTTCGACACTTAGTCAAATTTTCCTGGGCTGAGATTTTGGGGGTTTCTGACTCCATCGGCGGATGTGAAGGAAGGACCGTGGTTTAGGCTATGATCCGTGTATGGCCACCTCCGATTGCACCTGCAGATTATATGAAAAATTGGTTTTTAGTCTTTTCTGGATACGGGCTGTTACATTATGAGTAAAGTATTCATGTAGTCGGAGGTCTTGTCCTAACATGCTATCTTTAGCATGTCAAAGGCTTTACAGACCAATCAATTGCGACACAGTTTGTTTGTTTTACAAATATATTTACTATTAAGATTTTTTTTCAATTACAAAGTTTTTGAGTTTGTTTTCTAAGCTTATTGCATGCATATCTTTTAAAAACATTGGCATGGTTTCATACTATATAGTATAGTACTAGGTCGGGCCAAATAATGAGTTTTAATGTTGGCCACCCCCAAGGTGTATGCTCGAGAAATGACAACATGCGCTAGTTTTAAAAAGTATTTATAATCGCATTTAGGACTCTCTTTTTTGTAGGAAAAATGTTTTCTTTAAAAATCTTTTCTCACATGTCATACTTTCTCGATCATTTGTCTGATTGTTTCTGTCACTCACTCTATAAATATTAGGATTTTCTCTTTATTTCAAACTTGAATTCCATTCGAATTGATCTGGATGTTTTTAGTACTTTTTTTTTTTTTGAAAAGTGCGTGTTGTTCTAATTTTGACATCTCTTTCTTTTTTGGGTAAAAATAATTTCTTTTAATTAAGATACGAAATTATTACATCTCTAATTTTGTGTTTCTTTTTTTTTTTGTTCTTGTTTCTTTTGTTTTTTGTACTTTTTTTATTTCTGTTTTACATATAGTTTTACTATGATTATAGTTATCTTTGATTTTTTATTTTACGAAGTTTATGCTTTGGGTGTATCAAAATCATAATTTGGCTTTTGAATTACTTTGAATGAATTCTAGTTAGATCGGACATGAATTTGGCAAACATGATTGTATTTTCACGATTTTAGGTGAATTTTGAAATTTTTCTAAGCTTCAGCTTTTATACCTTTCTCTTTCTTGATAAATTCTTACTTTTATGAAGAGTTATGACTTTAGTGAAGAGTTATGACATTTGTGAAAAGTTGTGACTTTTATGAAGAGTTACGACTATTATGAAGAGTTGCAACTTTTATAAACAGTTGTGACTTTTAAAAAAAGTTGAGACTTTAATAAAAAGATGTAAATTTTATGAATGGTTGTGATCTTTCCTATGGGTAGCAACTTTTCCAAATAGTTATGATCTTTCCGAACGGTTGCAACTTTTCCAAACAGTTGTAACCTTTTCGATAAGGCAGAATAAACATTTGTTTATGCTATCATTTGTTTTCTATGAATAGACGGATTTTCTTTTATTTTAAAACAATGAAAATTTTAAACCTCCTCTTCTTCTTCTTCACAACTAAATATTTCCTCCTGTTTAGTGGTTCTTTGACATCATTATTTATCTTACAGATCCTTGTATGTATTTTTACCATCATTAATTTATACTTATGTTATTAAAGATAAATGATAAGATGTAGTAAATCTCTTTTATCTTTACATTATAAATGTTTGTTACCACATAATTTTCTATCTAAGATAATATATTGTTTTGGTTTTGATGACTGATTGGATTAAAATATTATTTTATAAAAGTTGTGATGATTATAAAGGTTATAAATTTTTCAAATACTTGTGGCCTTTCCAATAAGACACAATAAGTATTTGTTCACACTACCCTTTGTTGTATATAAATAATAATTTATTCTATTGTTACATATGCTAATATGTTTTTTGGCAGTCTTAATTTATGCTTATGTTATTATTATTTTTTTGAGTACATGTTTTAAACTTTAATGTTTATATTTATGTTTTGGTTCATTATGTTAAATTAGGTTAATCAAGAGTTTGATTTAATTTTTTGGCTACTGGTGTCATGTAGATTAGAATTCTTAAACATTTAAAATAAATGACATTAATTCTTTCAATGGCGAAAAGACAATGGGGTGTCCAAGAATGGACTTTTGAGTGTTCAAAGTTATGGTGGTTTCAAACTACATTAGAGTTTTAGATATTTAACTTTTTATCTTATCGAGACATTAAATGGATTAGTGACATTCAAAAAATAATGGAATGTAATGGGATGGTAAGTATTGTACTCAACCTTAATCAAAAGTTTGCGTTCAAATGGTTGATTAGAGTCAATGAATTACCCCTTAAAGTAGGATGCATCCATAATAATTAAATATTAAAGAAATAATCATAAACTTATAGATATTAGATTAAAAGTCGAAAAAAATTAAAGTTAAAACATATTGAGCAAAACATAAACAATAAAATATGACTTTTGGATATCAAAGTAGTGTCGTCAACTACGAATGATTTTGAATAAGAAACTTGCCAAGACATCATTTCATCAAAATTATTTGAGGGACATACGTTATTTCATTGAACTCCAAGAGATGTCATTTTTAGTTTTAATTAACTTATCAAGTACACAACTAGTTATATAAGATGTATATTATATATATTTTGTATGTAGAGGTCTTTTAATAGGAGAAAAAACTCACGCAAATGGTAAATAAAATGTTTGTATCAATTTTTAAAAATTGAAATATAGACAATAAAACAATTACATATATTTTCTACAGACTTTGGTGATGAGTAACCACACTAAATGATGAATTAATAACAAAATGCATATACATTTAGAATCAAATCATTTTGGTTTTAATATTAAAAAATTCATTTCATATTGGATAAAACATTCATGATGATTTATCGTAGGGTTGTATTCACTCAAAAACACTTATATTAATGTTCATAAATACACTATTGAAGTACCTCACCATTGTGCGAAGCCAAGACAATTTACCTAGTATTTATATAAAAGAGAACCTTAGGCCTGACTACGTGGCACCATCACAAGTTAGAATTTTCTTTTAACTTTATTTATTTCAAAATATAGTCTTCCCTTTCATGAAAAGATATGACTTTTATGAAAAATTGTGACTTTTATAAAGAGTTACAACATTTCAGAAGACTTACCCCAAAATAGTCATACTCTTTAATGTAATGATGCGACTTTTATGAGAAGATGTGACTTTTATGAATAGTTGCAACTTTATTGAAGAATTGTAACTCTTCTTAGAAGATTTGACTTTTATGAAAATTTGTGACTTTTATAAAGAGTTACGACTTTTATGAAGACTTACCCTAAAATAGTCATCCTTTTTATTAAAAGTTGTGACTTTTATAAATAGTTGTGTCTATAAAATACAGTGGTAACTTTTATGAAAAGTTGCGACTTTAATGAAGAGTTGTGGGTTTTATGAAAATTTGTGATGTTTTTTGAAAGGTTTTGATCTTTATAAAGGGTTGCAACTTTTTCAAATTGTCGTAATCTTTTCAATAAGGCACAATAATTATATGTTCACACTACCACTTGTTTTTGCTCATGTTGAGTGGAGTAGTGACAACATTGCTTATGTTACAGATCATGCTATGTACGTTATCGTCATTAATTTATGCTTACGTTATTTAGGTTAAATGAAAAGATGTAATAATTTTCATTTTCCTTTACATTATTAATTTTTTATGAGAAAATGCACAAGTACTTCCATGACAAAGACACATCTTACCTAAACTAAGTTCCTATTAACACTCTCCCCCCCCCCCCCCCCC